>NW_026862739.1:0-43645 GCF_026571515.1 Ruditapes philippinarum | reverse complement strand
ATTTTGAGGGCTTACTAAATACAATTTAATTTACCAGTAATTGGAAGAAAACTTTTTGAGTCTGTTTGAACCACTTGAATGTCTTGACTTTTCGGTACTCAGGGTTTCATTTACAGAGGTCAGGTTAAAAAAAATGAGAATGTCTGTGTATTGACTATTTAGTCGTGATGGGACTCATTATGATCAAGAGACTAAGAATATTTGATAGACGTGTTTTATGACAATGGCAATCTTGTCTCTATTTGTAACAATTAGCTATATTACTAGACAAAAAATTTACATTTATCAAGATCCTCAAAACAATCATTTCTGGTGTTTATAAGACTTCTTTTATTATTTGGAATTTATTGCAAAAATATAAGTGGCATGTATTTTTTTTTAGATCGGACATATCATTTGGAAGTCGTACCGAGTTGGTAAACAGAAAAAAGTATCACATTTTTCTGTCTCACAGTCAGTGGTTATCGGGGAACTGTAATTGATTTTTTCATGTAGAAGTTTTCCATTGGTATAAGTTTCTTGCATGTCCATTCTGAGGTCTGACAAAATATGTGAGACGTCATTTGTTTTAAGATAAGAAGAAAGATTTTGTCTGCTGTATTAATTACACGAAAAAATGTCATGGTCTTTACTGCCCCTGATGCTAGCCAGTGAAAGATTAAATGACGGAGACAGCTAGTAATTCCTGCCATTTATAAACACTTCTGCAGAAGGTGAAGTTATTTCAGCTAAGTCAAATTCAAGTTGCGCAATCATTAACCAAAGACCAAGGAAACTGTAGTGCTTCCAGTGCTTTGATTTTGAAATTGTGACAAATATAGGTTACAGTATATTATTTAATAAATGCCCCATCCCTTATAAAAATCCTCACACACACTTCTTTTTATGACATAGAAAAAAATCTAGGTTGCCAAGACAATAGCAGTGTATTAAAAATCCAAGAAAACAAGTGCAAATTTTAACACAGTAAATTTTTCCTCTACGCTTTCCATTTGGAAAATATAATGCAACTCCAGGGAGCGTTTTTTTACGGTTGTACAGTAATTTTCCAGCAATGAGTAAATTCAGTCATGTGAGGAAGGTATTCAGTAAGCATGATCCCCGGTTTCTAACGGGTGCCGGAAAAAATGCTTGGGGAAAATTTCATGTCTTCCTGGAAAAAACCATAACTATATGAGTTAATTTATTTCAAATAGGTAGGTTGATGTGAAACCCCAAACCCCCCCACCCCTTTTAAAAAGGGATTTTTGTCAATTTTTTATTTAAATTTTAAAAAAATAGATAAACTGTTTTTCCCCGTGATTTTTTTTTCTGTAATTAGACACCTGCATATAAGGGAGTAAGGCTTGATATATGATATTTCCTGTCTAGGAACTGATTGCTTTTCTCTTAAAACAGCAAGACTGAAGTCATAAAACTGCTGTGTTTCTATTATGTTTTTATTAAACATTTACCAGGCGGGTAAGTAATTAACCACCAAACTACTTTTTGAGAGTTTCATCCTTTTAATATTGATTTTTGTTTAATTCTTTTTTTTTTTTCTTCTGTAGATATTTTAGTCATTTCACTATTGATATCGAGGTGAAAAAGTGTAATTCATAAGTTTTAGTCACTGCATTTATATCTTGTTTTGTCGGAACAATTCAACAAATAAAGTCAGTATACATAATATCATGGACAAAACAACTGTTTTATAAAATATCCATATTGATATCTGGAAAAAAGTGATCTCTCGGAAGCATCAAAATCAGCAAAATTACATGAAAATTGCAGACTCGTTTTGATTGATTGAGTGTGTATATGAGTTTGGTGTTCATAAACTAAATAGTATAAATAAACAACAGCTTAATACATAAAGCACTCTAGTAATGCCCGCAGATATTGTCACCATCACATTATTATATAACACAGTGATTTTCCTGCATATATAACAGACTCCGATAAAAGACCTCTTCCCAATTGAAATTTTCTTTAAAATCATGCAGTTTTCCCAAAAATCTGAACTTAAACCTGCTTTTTTACTTCCCAAATTAGCAATTTAAGCGATGATTTTTCCCAAAATCATGTGGCTGAGGCCTCTTCCAAATTAATTGGGAAAAATCACTGTTACAGTGTCACTTCTTTACAAAATGTCAATCAATATGAAGACGTTTGTCCTCTAGGAGCCTCGGCACACCCACCTAGCTCTTTCTACGTGGTCGAGGGGTTAGAGTCGATGACATCTAAGCCAGTTACCTCTCTGGCGTGAGAAAGATACCCGGGAGATGCTTTGGTAGATTAGCACGGAGGAAGGTAGTCTAGTACTGGTTTAACTCTCCAGGAACGATAGTTAGGAAACTATCCGCCTATATGACTGAAATACTGTTGGGAAAAGGCGTAAAATGAAACAAACAAACAAACAAGAGAGTCTCAGTTGTAATGTGGAGATCATCATTTTCCACAATGGCATTGAACAATTTTGATTTTCCCATCCATTTATATTGACGGCTGGGCCATCCTTAAAAAAAATGTTTGTTTGCAGTAACCCGACCCAGAATTTTCAAGGTGGGTAGGTAGGTCGATTTTTTTTTTTTTATTGAACTGTACTCCCAAATAAACATGGAATTTCAAAATGCTGGACAATATATGCTTGGGGGTTGCGTTCATTGAACGCCGCCTTTCCTTGTTGATCTTGTTTATCATATTTTGATAATCTGGTAACAATTAATAAATTGATAACTGAATTCTAATATAATAAGCCCTACATTTTATTTCTTCTATTAACCTTTAAAAGAACCAAAACAAAGCACAAGGCATAATTTTCTGATTAAAAAAAAAATATATTTTTTTATCCAGACCATGAAAAAAAATTTTGAGTAGGGGCAAATTTTGTGAGTCGGTCGCGTTACTGCAAACAAACATTTTTTTAAGGATAGCGCTGGCATGCCATTGCATGGGCCGGCAAAATGCAATAATAGTCTGTTTTATTTGATATATTTTTTTACTTGTCGGTAATATATTATTTATAAAGTAAATTCTGGTAAGAATTTACTTGTCTGTATGTTCTGTGGGACAACCTGGGCAAATTGGACAATTGATTTTGCTGCTCCTGGTCATCAGGTGAAACATCTCTCTCCTGAAACCAGCCATATCATCTGTGTACAAGTCTATTCTGTTAAAAGACTTTATCACTGCCATATGAATACATCTCTGGGAGATGTTTCCTACTTCGAAATTCCATAATAGTCTTATATAAATATTGCATACATGTACATCTGAAGTGCTAGCAGGTGTTGACTGTAGCTTGCACTTTTCTTTTTTACTATGAACAAGCTCAATCTTTCCAAGCCTGTAACTTATTCAATTTTGTCAATTCGGGCATTGGGTTTCCGTTTCTTTCTATTTCACCATTATTATGCTAAATTTACTGTTCTAGAGGCGAATTTCAAAGCTCAAAGTATTATATTTATCTCTAACGTCTATGAACAGGCTCAGTTAAATGGCACTTGCAACATTTTCAACTTTGACGTTTTGGGCGTTCTGAAGGGATTCTATATTTCTCTTATACTGAAGTAAGTCTTGAAATATATGTGTTGTCTTTAAATGAAGTATAAGCGACTAGATGTTAAAGATCATTCTGTATCACATGAATGGTCTCTGAAGGCCTATAATTCCGATGTTTTTGTAAAAACCTTTAATGACATAAGCGTGTATTGTTTACAAGAAAGATGGGTATACAAATGATATGGTGTAAGTTACAAGTCGCGATCAATGCTGTCTGGTATTATTCTACTGCATTATTATGTGATAGCAGGAACTCCGTAATTGCAATATTGTTACAAAAGTCTGAAAATTGTTGCCCAGTAAAGTGAGTTATCTATTATGCATCTCCATGGCCATAGATTTATTTGTCTGCTTCAGCGCTTAAACAGTTTGTAAAAGGATTTGCTTTTTCAGTAGACAGATTATAATACCACTGTACAAGAGCGCAGTGTCTTTAGGTGTGAATTATTTTTCTTTTTATTGTTTCAAACTCTAATTTATCACCAGCAGTTTTTGGGAAGCCCGATATGGTCATTTTCCTGTCCTTTTCCCCTGGCTGGAGTGCGGTTTTAGTAACAATTTACTTGCCTTACTGCTTTTGTAAACAAGTCATGAAATTGCAAAGGGATATCCATGTGGTCAAGGTTGTTGACCTAAAACCCTTTGCCGGTCACCACTGTGCCTTGAAATTGTGCCAAGGACTTTGAATTCTTCCATGCAATTAAGCTATATGCATGGACGTTATCTAACTAGCTTAAGGTTCTACTGTCAGGTGTCTGCTTGTGCCTGAGGGACAATTGTCATTTTCTGACCCCCAAATAAAGTCATATCAGAAATGAATTATAGGTTTTATTTATTTATAAAGGAAGACAAGAAACATGCAAATAAAACACATTCTAGGTTGTCTTGGAAAATAAGAAGTACAATGTCTTGCTGGGCTTCTTGCTGTTGATCTGTTGTTGCTGGGATGTGTTGGTGGATACACTTTATAGAATATGCCACCTTGTTAATCTTAGTTAAATAATAGTATATTTGTTGACTCATTGTCATGTATTTGATGAAAACCATTACATTATATTCACATATGATGCACTTTATATTTGTGTTTATTTGAGTTAACCATGCATGGTAGATTTATTATTACATGCATTCAGATTTTGGTGAATTTTGTGAATAAATTTATTAAATTTACAACGTTTTCAATAATAACCAGTATTCAGATAGAAAGTACTAGTGACTTACATCATGAATATGTAACAAAATAGTGGTTTTCCTTACGGTTAATGTGCGGTATCAGTTAGACAGGCTTGACATAGTACTTCTCTTATAAGGTTTGAGTCTCACAGTCATTACAGTGTTATTGATCATGATGTAAATATGTCCCCCATTTCAAAGAAGAGTTGTACAGCATTTTTGATATATACGTAAAGGGCCCATTGTCCAAATATGTAGAGGGTACGTTGTCCTTACACTTTGGAATGCAATTTTAAGATTTGGTGTTGAGGTTGTGCAAAACTAGTGAATGACTCTTTATTGTCTTTAGGGTCATTTGTTTTTAAGGACCTTTGTGAATGCCTTTGGCTTAGAGGTCATAGATTTAAAGAGGAAGTTTGTTATAATGGCTAGTAGATGATTCCATTTGGTGTTTCTGTCAGTCTGTAAAAGGTCAAGGTCACAGTGGTGGCCGTGAGCACAAAAAGCTTGTCCAGTAACTAGAAATGCTGCAGCCTCTTGTCCTAAAAGTAGGTTGGTCATGACAAAAAGATAAACCTTAAACATTGTAATTGGAGAAAAAAAATCAACAAATACAATGATTCACAAACATTTCTAGTTATCTAGGTCTTTCTCTTAGTTATCTTCATATGGGTTTTTCTCCTCCAGTTGAACTGAAGTAAGCTTGTAGATATTTTTTTCCACACATTCTCAAAGAATTTTTTATAATCATCATTCTGGAATTGCATAAGGACCAATTAATGTTATCTTTGATAATTGTTAATTATTATGGTTTTTATATGCCCGAAAGAATTTCGGACATATTATGTTATACCCCCTGGCGTCCGTCCGTCTGTCTGTCCGTCCGTCCGTCTGTCTGTCCGAGCCAACATTTGATTATTATGAGCTTCATTCCGTAGTTAAATAAAGAACATAAACTCATAAAATTTAAAATTAAGAGCTATTTTTTGTTTTTATGAGCTTATTTTGCTTATGGACGTTGGTCCAGGTGGTGTTTATGAGCTCATTTGCCTCATAAACATCAAATTTTGGTACGTCCGTCCGTCTGTCCGTCCGTCCGTTAGCAATTTGGTTTCCGGAGCATAACTTAAGTTCCATTTGGCCCACAATATTCAAACTTCATAGGATGATTGTCCATATTGAGTAGAAGACCTCTATTGATTTTGGGGTCATAAGGTCAAAGGTCAAGGTCACTATGACCTTAAAACTGAAAACGTTAGCAATTTGGTTTCCGGAGCATAACTTAAGTTCCATTCGGCCCACAATATTCAAACTTCATAGGATGATTGTCCATATTGGGTAGAAGACCCCTATTGATTTTGGGGTCATAAGGTCAAAGGTCAAGGTCACTATGACCTTAAAACTGAAAACAGTTTCCGGAGCATAACTTAAGTTCCATTTGGCCCACAGTGTTCAAACATCATAGGATGATTGTCCATATTTGGTAGAAGACCCCTATTGATTTTTGGGTCACAAGGTCAAAGGTCAAGGTCACTATGACCTTAAAACTGAAAACAGTTTCCGGAGCATAACTTAAGTTCCATTTGTCCTACAGTGTTCAAACTTCATAGGATGATTGTCCATATTTGCTAGAAGACCCCTTTAGATTTTAGGGTCACAGGTCAAAGGTCAAGGTCACTATGACCTTAAAACTGAAAACAGTTTCCGGAGCATAACTTAAGTTCCATTTGGCACACAGTGTTCAAACTTCATAGGATGATTGACGATATTGGGTAGAAGACCCCTATTGATTTTGGGTTCACAAGGTCAAAGGTCAAGGTCACTATTACCTTAGAACTGAAAACAGTTTCCGGAGCATAACTTAAGTTCTATTTGGCCCACAGTGTTCAAACTTCATAGGATTATTGTCCATATTGGGTAGAAGACCCCTATTGATTTTGGGGTCACAAGGTCAAAGGTCAAGGTCACTATTACTTAGAAATTGAAAACAGTTTCTTGAGCATAACTTTAGTTCCATTTAGCCCACAATATTCAAACTTCATAGGATGATTGTCCATATTGGGTAGAAGACCCCTATTGATTTTGGGGTCACAAGGTCAAGGCCACTATAACCTTAAAACTGAAAACAGTTTTCGGAATATAACTTAAGTATCATTTGGCCTACTGTGTTTAAACTTCATAGTATGATTGTCCATATTGGGTTAAAGACCCCTCATGATTTTGGGGTCACAAGGTCAAAGGTCAAGGTCACTTTTACCTTAGAATTGAAAACAGTTTCTGGGACATAACTTAAAAGTTCCATTTGGACCACAATATTGAAACTGCAAAGGAGGATTGTTATTTGAAGGAGGTAATACTTTATTTTAGTCCCATGTCTTACAAATGCTTCATCTTTATTAAAAAAAAAAACCACTTTCGGGCATATAATGCTCCGCCTAGCGGTGCTCTTGTTTTATGATTGTATAATGTGTATTGTGCATGATTAAATGTTTATCCTCAATTTATTTGAAAGATATATTGCTCAGATTGGTGAGAATTTGTGATAGAAAGATGTATACAGTAATTTGCTATCCATATTAAAAAAAAGAAAAACAATTCTAGAAAATCAATTCTAAGACCTCATTGTAAATAGGTATTTTTTACCAAAACTTGTAAGGAATGACCCTTAAGTCACAGGTCCTTTGCAAAACTTACAGGAAAACTATAAACTGATATAATTATTTGGACAAGCTGGTTATGTTGATTATGACAGGAAATTAAAACTTATTGCACAATTTTTAGATGCAGATAATTGAACTTTGATACTATGTATCAGCTGACCTAGATTTTGAAATAATATATGCTTTTTATGTGTAGTTAACGATATTAAAGTGAATTGGTCTATAAGTGAAGACCAGTCCTGTCCACTTTTATAGTCCTTTGTCTTTTAGAGCCTTAATAGTTAGGTGAGCAGTATAAGGGTCATCATGGCCCTCTTGTTAACTCTTGGCTTTTTTGTTGCTTTGATGCTAGCAGAGTTAATTTCTGAGGCCTCAGTGAAACATCATTGATCAAAGATGTTTCAAAATTTCATTATTTTTATGTTTTAATGTTGGATTCTGCATAAATCAGTGCTAGGTGGCGTGGACGGTAGCTTGAACTTTCCAGTACCGTCCATGAGCAGGCTCAGTCAAACCTCGCCTGCAACCTTTTCATTAATTTGTTGTTTTGGGCGTTCTTTGGGGGTTCAGTGTTTTTCTTTATTTTAATTACAGAAGTTAATAACCACTTATTATATCCTCCACTGTATGGTGAATGTTAATTAAAATGATTTGTTTTGTTGACTACATATAGGTATCCAACTCGACACTCCTTTACCATATGAAATATGGTCTGATCATGACCTTTTAAACGCTGCCGATCAGTACTCATTAATTTTATATGTTACGGTGGTGTGATGTAACATTTTATAATGCCCCAATGTATCACTGGAAAAAAAATAATAAAAGAGTGTAACATGAGTATTGTAATGAGGATATTAAATGGTTTGATCTTGAACAGTAGAAACTTCTAACAGGAATTTATGACCAGTTCATTGATTATAAATGTTTTACGAGTATGGTCTGATCAGGCTAATTCTTGTACATGCAGTTTCCAGATACTGCAATACTCTTCTAAGCATGTTTTAAACATGTTCAGAATCTTGAAATTAAAGAAAATGGATAGTAAAATAGATGGGCTTATTTGCTTGTGACATTGCATTGTATGAGAATGGTTTCTACATTTAATAATATAGAGTATAGGCTTCAAAGTTTTTACAAAATCCGTGACTGAGTGGTTAAAGTCTTTGTCTTCAAACCACTTGCCCCTCAAAACTGTGGATTCTTATTCCAATGGTTCTACTTATGTGCCTGAATTAATTCATTGAGGGGCACCTGAGGCCTTCCTCCACCAGTTGAGGCCTTCCTCCACCAGTAAAGCTGGAAAGTTGCCATATGACATCTTTTGTGTTGGTGCGATGTAACAAAAACCTCATGATCCTTTTTAATTCCAACATAGTAACATTTTTACTTCACCTGACTTAATCAATAGACCGCCTTTTCCACATTCAAGGACCATTTATATAGGCTTTCTCTTATTACCCTATCCAATGGAGATTTTAAGGATCTGTTTTTATTCTACCATCAAGTACTTAAGTCTTATAATAATCAAGCCAATGCTGTCTTACGAACTTCTCTTTTTACATCATAAAACTTGGGCTCATATGTTCAGCACAAGGTGCTGGTTTCTGTGTAGATAATATTTGATAGTTTTGCATAGAGGTGAGTTCTATGTTTCAGAAGAGGCAGGATTTCTTCAGAGCGAAGCATGATTTTTAATTTGGGAAATTTTTATAATGGAATCCTTGATTTGCTTGATACAGTACTATAAATACAGAAAGGCCATTTGTGATAGAAATGTTACGTTGTTTTTTACGGACTGTTCAATAAATGCCCAGAATCCTTAACAGAACAGCTACTCCTGATAGAAATGTTATTTTGTCTCTTGTCTTCAGTTTTATTGTTGGTGTCACCCTTTTAGCTTGCATATTGAGTAACAAAATTTCCATTATCGGCAGGGTCATAAAACTTGCAGTGCTGTCCTATCTGTGCATTAATGTTTCAAATTCCAATTTGACATCACCACAAAAGTGCATAAAAGCAATAGAAAAAGACTTCCGGCAGTCATATTAAGTGATTCCGATAATTCCTGCGGGTGTTGTATTATTCCATGACACAGAGGAAATTCCAGTATAAGAGAAGAGAGAACAACAAATTAATGCACATGCTTCTGCAATTCTGGTTGAAATGAAATTAATAATTTCGTTTGAAGTTCTTATGGTAAATTAAGGCTAGAAAATATTGTTAAATTGTGGCATTCTGATTGACCATGACACTGTGGTTGATATGCTAGATCGTTTGTCATTTAATCATGTCTCTGATCATTACATGTATTTATGATAGAAAACATCAAAGACGATCCTTTTAGACCTTTTCTGTTTGATTTGTACATCATTAAATGTAAAGGTACTCTAGCTTCTTTGATAAAGGCATTCTCCTTGATTCTGCATATTTGAGCAACACTTTCTATTTAAACTTTAATCACTCTTGCTGTGCAAACTTATAGCAAAATATATTTTCATAAAAATTGGCATTGCTGGATTGTAACTCAACTTTAAAACACATGTAATTTTTCAGAATTATCAAGTGCTTGATTTTCTGCTCAAGAAAAGTGTCAAGATGAGTTTAAATTCTGTTTGTCCTGTGTTTGTCGATCGTCAGCCCAAGCCATTGTCAAGTCAACGTTTTTTTGGCAAACAGAAACTACCTAAACATCAAAGATCAAAGATAGTTATGTCAAGAAGTCCAATTGATCATTGTATAATCAATTTGCGAGGTTTCTGACTGATGACCCTAATGTTGTGATTGCTTATTTGGCAACTCTTTGCTCTCAGCTGTTATAAGGAAACTTCTTTAAATTCTTGTTACTAGGTATAAAGGCTGTGATAATTTTGAAATTCTATCCATCATCTGAGGAGTTTTATTGACGAGTTTTCTTACATGCCTTAAGCTCATTATTTTTCAGGGGACTAGTCATTAATCCAATAATAATGACACATCCCTTTACTGATGTACATGAAACTCTTCAATCAGGAAGGCTAGTATTGTAGTCTTCAAACAGGAAGGAAAGAAGTCTGTACTCTTCAATTAGGAGGGGTGAAATTGAATCCCATGTGTGACTGGAGAGCTTTTAATGAAATCCAGTAGGGTTTTACCACTTGATTGACTGACATTTTCTCCCACATACGTACAGTACTGAGTTTCAATTTTCAGTTAATTTTTTTTGGCTGCATGATTATTTACAATGAACTACTTACAGTTAGAATATTGATGAATTTATGAAATAGTTTCCTTGTTGTCAGAAATAGATTTCATATAAATATTATATATTCAAAGACTTAATTATAATACAGAGGGATAAGAAGCTCTAAAAATAGAACATTCTCCTATCCGGCCCCACAATCCATTGCACAAGATTCATTGGCCCTTGAAGTTGGGCCATTTTGGCCAACTTGTGTTATGGTACAGAATGCTTATTTTGTTAATAAGGTCTCAATCAGTTTCCATTTTATTATTAGTTCAATTTTAGCTTATTTTCAAATGCTTTAATTATTATCATATAGATCTATTTATTTTTTTGTTGCTTCTTTTCCTTTAAAGAAAATTTCTTAATTATCATTCAAATTCAAGATGGCGGAACATGGTTTCTGGAAATCTCATGAAAAATGTGAACTTGTGGGATAATTAATTGCCGATACAGATAGGTCTGTGATATATTAGAACAATACAATGATATATTATAACAATACAAAAATAGTTTCATTACTTAGATTATAAACTTGAATAACAGAGATCGAAAATTTCCACTCCTCCGATCGTAATTATGGGTAGAATTTAAGAGAATTTGATGGAGGACAAGGAGAAAATGTCGCCTTCACATTGTATTTAGAAGCTACTAGTACAAGTGACTCTGAAAATATTTTTTTGATGCCTGATTAAGATTGCTGATTCTTAATTTTGCTACTTTATAACAAATAATTTCTCATTCAGTGCTACTTTCCTCAGGTGATAAGCATGTAAAATGCTCTAAAACCATTAAACGTTTAATAAAAACTCGTACATGCCCTTTCTAAAGAATGAAAAACTTATTTGTTTCTGTGGCATAATGTACCTTAAAAAGGTTTACCATGACTTTCACTAGCATATTGCTGGTTCCAAATAACACTTAAAGATGGGATTCTAAAATTTTAATTATTTTAGTACCACCACTGGCCACCTGGGATCATTACACATATGTTTCTTCATGCCACCACCTGCAGTTGATTTAGGCAAATCTCACCTTTGAATGGCTTTAAATCAGTTTTCTTAAATACACATCTTTAGCGACAACAAAGCTTTTAAATGAAATAGATATAGCAATGCGAATAAAAGAGCTTTTGGAGAATCTGCTTTTAGTTTTGACATCAGTGTAATGAAATGTGATACCAGTACAAAGAGAAAGTCCATTACATTCTTTCCTGCTGTAACAACATCATGTTGTTACAGCAAGACAACAGATTACCATCTGACCTATGGTTTGTCTCCCAATGGGACATTGCAATCCATTTTCTCATAGACTAGCTTGTTTGTCTCCCATTTGGACTTTCTCCTAGACTAGCTCCTCTATTTCAACATATGCTATGTAAATAAATAACATAAGGAAAGTTTGTTTTTCCCTTCTCTATAGAAATGTGCAGAAATTGTTATTGTAGTGTATGTAAATAAATAACATAAGTCGACTTTTTCCTCTGTAGAAATGTGCAGAAATTTGCTGTGCATATAAAATCTAAAGCCGCAAGCCGCCAGATAAGCCAAAAATATTTCAAGAAAATCAAACTTGAGAAAAACGTACTATTATTTTAAGAAAAATGAAAAGATTTAAGATAGAAGTAATTGTTTACATGTTTATTATACAATTAATTATTGATTTTGCCTTATTTAGCACCATATTTCTATTGCGTTACTAACATAGTTAGTGCTATTTTTGCATATTTTGGCAACATTTTGGTAATTTATGTGGAATGTAAGTGTCGTTTGCAATGTGGAAATTACTTTCTTTGTTCGCTTCATGATATTTTACTTTTAAAATAATACTTTTTCAAAATTTGCATAAATCTGGAGGCATGGTGCTTTAACTCTGTTTTAATGTTTTTTTGCATAACTTTTCAGAAACAGAATGTCAAAAATTACACTTTGGTTGAAAACTTTTCACAATAACAGTCCTGTGTGTGAAATCAGAAGTACTCTTTTTTTCTAAATCCAAAGAAAAAGTAAAAAAGAAAATAGATTATTCAAATTATGAATGAAAATTGGACATAATATGTGAATATAATTGTTTTATTATGTAATTCTGAACCAGATTAGTGTTTTTTAGCTCACCTGACCACGAAGTGGTCATGGTGAGGTATAGTGATGGGGCTATGTCCGGCGTCCGTCGTCGTGCGTTGTGCGTCGTGCGTTGTGCGTCGTTCGTCGTCAACAATTGGGTTGTTAACAGTCTAGCAGTCACAGTTTTGATTGGATCATCATCAAACTTTGTCAGAATGTTTGTCTCAATGAAATACAGATCGAGTTCGAAGATGGGTTATCTCGGGTCAAAAACTAGGTCACAGGAGCTAAAAATAGAAAAAGCTTGTTAACACTCTAGAGGCTGCAGTTTTCATCCAAATATTCTGGAAATTTGTCAGGAAGGTTGTTTTGATGATATCTAGGTCAAGTTCGAAGATGGGTCATCTCCGGTCAAAAACTAGGTCACAGGAGCTAAAAATAGAAAAAGCTTGTTAACACTCTAACAATTGGGTTGTTAACAGTCTAGCAGTCACAGTTTTGATTGGATCATCATCAAACTTTGTCAGAATGTTTGTCTCAATGAAATACAGATCGAGTTCGAAGATGGGTTATCTCGGGTCAAAAACTAGGTCACAGGAGCTAAAAATAGAAAAAGCTTGTTAACACTCTAGAGGCTGCAGTTTTCATCCAAATATTCTGGAAATTTGTCAGGAAGGTTGTTTTGATGATATCTAGGTCAAGTTCGAAGATGGGTCATCTCCGGTCAAAAACTAGGTCACAGGAGCTAAAAATAGAAAAAGCTTGTTAACACTCTAACAATTGGGTTGTTAACAGTCTAGCAGTCACAGTTTTGATTGGATCATCATCAAACTTTGTCAGAATGTTTGTCTCAATGAAATACAGATCGAGTTCGAAGATGGGTTATCTCGGGTCAAAAACTAGGTCACAGGAGCTAAAAATAGAAAAAGCTTGTTAACACTCTAGAGGCTGCAGTTTTCATCCAAATATTCTGGAAATTTGTCAGGAAGGTTGTTTTAATGATATCTAGGTCAAGTTCGAAGATGGGTCATCTCCGGTCAAAAACTAGGTCACAGGAGCTAAAAATAGAAAAAGCTTGTTAACACTCTAGTGGCTGCAGTTTTCATCCAAATATTTTGGAAATTTGTCAGGAAGGTTGTTTTGATGATATCTAGGTCAAGTTCGAAGATGGGTCATCTCCGGTCAAAAACTAGGTCACAGGAGCTAAAAATAGAAAAAGCTTGTTAACACTCTAGTGGCCGCAGTTTTCATCCAAATATTCTGGAAATTTGTCAGGAAAGTTGTTTTGATGGTTTCTAGGTCAAGTTCAAAGATGGATCATCTCCGGTCAAAAACTAGGTCACAGGAGCTAAAAATAGAAAAAGCTTGTTAACACTCTATAGGCTGCAGTTTTCATCCAAATATTCTGGAAATTTGTCAGGAAGGTTGTTTAGATGATATCTAGGTCAAGTTTGAAGATGGATCATGTCTGGTCAAAAACTAGGTCACAGGAGCTAAAAATAGAAAAAGCTTGTTAACACTCTAGTGGCTGCAATTTTCATCCAAATATTTTGGAAATTTGTCAGGAAGGTTGTTTTGATTTTATCTAGGTCAAGTTCGAAGATGGGTCATGTCTGGTCAAAAACTAGGTCACAGGAGCTAAAAATAGAAAAAGCTTGTTAACACTCTATAGGCTGCAGTTTTCATCCAAATATTCTGGAAATTTGTCAGGAAGGTTGTTTAGATGATATCTAGGTCAAGTTTAAAGATGGATCATGTCTGGTCAAAAACTAGGTCACAGGAGCTAAAAATAGAAAAAGCTTGTTAACACTCTAGTGGCTGCAGTTTTCATCCAAATATTCTGGAAATTTGTCAGGAAGGTTGCTTAGATAATATCTAGGTCAAGTTCGAAGATGGGTCATCTCCGGTCAAAAACTAGGTCACAGGAGCTAAAAATAGAAAAAGTTTGTTAACACTCTAGTGGCTGCAGTTTTCATCCAAATATTCTGGAAATTTGTCAGGAAGGTTGTTTTGATGATATCTAGGTCAAGTTGGAAGATGGGTAATGTCCGGTCAAAAACTAGGTCACAGGAGCTAAAAATAGAAAAAGCTTGTTAACACTCTAGTGGCTGCAGTTCTCATCCAAATATTCTGGAAATTTGTCAGGAAGGTTGTTTTGATGATATCTAGGCCAAGTTGGAAGATGGGTCATGTCCGGTCAAAAACTAGGTCACAGGAGCTAAAAATAGAAAAAGCTTGTTAACACTCTAGGGGCTGCAGTTTTCATCCAAATATTTTGGAAATTTGTCAGGAAGGTTGTTTTGATGATTTCCAGGTCAAATTTGAATATGGGTTATCACCGGTCAAAAACTAGGTCACAGGAGCTAAAAATAGAAAAAGCTTGTTAACACTCTAGTGGCTGCAGTTTTGATTAAAATATTCTGGAAATTTGTCAGGAAGGTTGTTTTAATGATTTCTAGGTCAAGTTCGAAGATGGGTCATGTCTGGTCAAAAACTAGGTCATAGGAGCTAAAAATAGAAAAAGCTTGTTAACACTCTAATGGTTGCAGTTTTCATCCAAACATTCTGGAAATTTGTCAGAAAGGTTGTTTTGATGATTTCTAGGTCAAGTTCGAAGATGGGTCATCTCAGGTCAAAAACTAGGTCACAGGAGCTAAAAATAGAAAAAGCTTGTTAACACTCTAGTGGCTGCAGTTTTCATCTAAATGATCTGGAAATTTGTCAAGAAGGTTGTTTTGATGATATCTAAGTCAAGTTCGAAGATGGGTCATCTCCGGTCAAAAACTAGGTCACAGGAGCTAAAAATAGAAAAGCTTGTTAACACATTAGGGGCTGCAGTTTTCATCCAAATATTCTTGAAATTTGTCAGGAAGGTTGTTTTGATGATGTCTAGGTCAAGTTCGAAGATGGATTATCTCCGGTCAAAAACTAGGTTACAGGAGCGAAACATAGAAAAAGCTTGTTAACACTCTAGTGGCTGCAGTATTGATTCAAATATTCTGGAAATTTGTCAGGAAGGTTGTTTTGATGATTTCTAGGTCAAGTTCGAAGATGGGCCATCTCAGGTCAAAAACTAGGTCACAGGAGTTAAAAATAGAAAAAGCTTGTTTACACTCTAGTAGCTGCAGTTTTTATTCAAATATTCAGGAAATTTGTCAAGAATGTTGTTTTGATGTTTTCTGGGTCAAGTGCTAAGATTGGTCATGTCTGGTCAAAAACTAGGTCACAGGAGCTAAAAATAGAAAAATCTTTTTAACACTCTAGTGGCTGCAGTTTTGATCCAAATTTCCTGGAAATTGGTCAGGAAGGTTGTTTTGATGATTTCTAGGTCAAGTTTGAATATGGGTCGTGTCCAGTCAAAAATTTGGTCACATTGCCCAAATATGGAAAAATCTTTATAACACACTAGAGGTCACATGTTTGACTCAGTCGCATCAAACTTGGTCATGATGCTTGTTTAAGACATTGCTTGGATGCGGTTGTGTCAGGTGAGCGATCCAGGGCCATCATGGCCCTCTTGTTTAGATTTGTGAATGTCTGCAAACTGTTAGGTGGGTGGGTCACTTGGGAACAGACACAGTGCCTTGAACAGTTAATGTAGCTGTGAGCCGCTCCTTCACTTTTCAAGACATTTCAACATGACCTGTTATGTAATGTTGCAGAATTTAATGCTTCCAAGGGATCACTTTTTTCCAGATATTTCACGGAACTGTTGTGCCCTTGATAATTTTTGGCATGATTATGGTCCCTTGTTTTTCTGTTATTTTCACAAAAATCATATACGGAGATATAAATTTTCTACTGGGGTGCAACTCCTACATTTTTCAATGGATTTAAATGATATTTTCACAGAATTATTGACACCAAGAGGCATTTGGTTGTTTATCATTTTTGGCAGAGTTATGGCCCTTTGTTTTTAAATATATGTAGAGAAATATTCATCAGTCTGCAACTCTCTTCATTTCTCAAGGAATTTTATCCACATTTAAAGAGAACTATTGTCACAAAGTGTCCGGTGGGGCATATTGTCATGGTTTTGTAAAGCAAAATTCACTGGCCCCTATATTTTTTGATATAACATATTAATTTTATAAACAAAATAGTCTTCTAGTGCAACTTTCCTCAATGGATGTCGTCATCATTGAATACTGACACCAAATGCCCTGGCAAATATTGTTAGGGTTTTTTGGGATAAAGTCATTTTTGGGAAATTTTACCTGGACAAATCTGCTTGAAAAAATTGGTGCAATACATAGAGGATATTCAATGAACTAAATTTATTGAACGAGTTGAATAAAATCATATTATGCGAGCCTCTGTTCTATTTATCACATATTCAAAAAGAAAACAGTTTGCAGTTAAAACGAGTTATTTTTAATTGACGCCCCTATAACGTTACGCTAACATTAGCTCGCTTTAACGCTATGTTAATATATATAGCGCAAATGATGTCACGTCAAAGTGTTTTTACACTAGTGTAATATCGTTTTATTTAATGGCTTAAGTATCATACTCCTGCACGGCAGTTTATGTGATAAAAGCATATTTGAGCCACGTAACGACAAAACCAACATAGTGAGTTTGCGACCAGCATGGATGCAGACCAGCCTGCGCATCCGTGCAGTCTGATCAGGATCCATGCTGTTCGCTGTCAGTTTCTCTACTTGTAATAGGGTTTGTAAGCGAACTGCATGGATCCTGATCAGACTGTGCTGAGACGCAGGCTGGTCTGGATCCATGCTGGTCGCAAACGCATTACGTTGGTTTTGTCATGATGCGGCTGATTTTAATTCTGAGGGTTGAAGAAGTTCAGATTCAGCTTGTCCCTTATAATATACTTATTCGGCATGTCCTAATTTACAGCCATAATAATTACAATGTTCAAAACCATCAATACTTTTAACTTTATTTTGAAATTCTCAGAAAGTCATTGAGTTCGCAGTTGTAAATTGAATACTTTTTCAGGGTACGCTAATTATTAAAGTTAACATGATTGATAAAATATTTAAGCACATGTTTTTGAGCTGCATGAGAAGAGAAAAGTATAGATTTCAAGTGTCAGATTTAGAACCTGTTTGCCATATAATGAAACTTGTAACACATCAAATATTCATGGATGTCTGAAGCATCTCCCATAGTTCTAAATAAAAATCTCATAATCTGCAGACATGGTTGATCGATACTTCAAATCCCATTATAAACTCTCAAAGTCTTGTGTGCGTGTTTTTTTGTTTGTTCTTTTTTCTTCCAAATTTGATTTTTATATCCATTGTTAGAATGTAATTAGAAAAAAGCTATGAAGTAATCGAAAAAATACCATGACAGTGCTGTTTTATGTTCTTTGCTCCTCTGTTACACCAATATGTGGGCATGGTTGGTCCACATTAATGTGTGGATGTGTTTGGTCGACACCTAAGTGGGTGTGATTGGTTGACACTGATGTGGGTGTGGTTGGTCGACACTTAAGTGGGTGTGGTTGGTCCACACTTATGTGGGTGTGCTTGGTCCACACCCATTTGGTATAGTTGGTTGACACTTATGTGGGTGTGGTTGGTCAACACTTATGTGGGTGTGGTTGGTCCACACCTATGTTGGTGAATTTGATCCACACCTATGTGAGTATGAAGCAGCGGACAAGGGTTTGGTGCTGTTGTCCTGATCACGACAGTAAGCCACGTTGAATTTACCAGAGCACAGTTCAGCCACCGCATCATTCCTGGGCAGGCTGTCATGCAGTTTATCAGTACTAGTTGCTTTCACTTTCTACTTCTATACATGCAAGAGCAGAGGTACAGAGCTAATGACCATAGAAAGGATTTCGTGATCAATCACAACAAAGTGCCGACCCTGCGCCGTCTGGGAATCGAACCAGGAAAGTTCTACATATAACTAAAAGTCCAAGCTGTAAAATGTTACATTATACCTTGATAACTTTGTGACAGTATGGAAAATGCATTAAAGTATCAACAGAATTGTTGATTCCAACCAGGCAGACAATAAAATTAATTATTGCCAGAGCAATCCCATCTATGAGAACTGACCTTTAAACCCTTATAATTAGCTAAGATAATAAATTGTATTTAAAAAAAATCAGTAAAAAAAGGTTGACATTTCATTTCTTCACTCGTGTCACATGTGATAAATAAAGAAACGCGGCTCTGGAAATAGCTTAGTAACAGCATTGTCATCAGCTGCCGCGTCTATCTGGGGACGTAGATTTCTATTTCAGATAGTGCAATATATAATCTCAAAGTTGCAATAGCTATTGCTTGCCATATTGTTAGAAAATATTATTGCATTAAAGGTTCATTATGCCTAAAAAAAACTATCGTTTTTAACAGTTTCAGCTATTACTTTCCATATCCATTTTTTTACATTAAAAGCCCATTATGCCAGAAAAAAAGCTATCATTTTTATATCTCAAAAACGATTTATTTGTGGTATCCTGTTACTGTTAAAAAAAAATAATACTCTTTTGCAATATACAGTATAAGTGGTTAAGCTAGCGATACGGAAATATTGGGGAATTTTGCGATTTTACGAAAATCCTTAAAATTCCCTTTAGCCTATATGATAACCAATTTGTCATCAAGTTCAAACCTTGCACAATACGCTATTTTTTCCTCGCGTAAAATATCAGGAATTTGAAACTCTAACTTTTCGATGCTTGGAAATATCCACTTATACAATGGAATTCTTATGCTCTGTTGGCAATTGGTATAATTATATTGAATTGGTATTTTGTATGGAAATCGAAGTACTATACTCTGTTTACATTTTGCTACCTTAAAGATACATTACTGCATGTTCAGCGCTTCTTTCTTTAGTTGTTTAACATCTAACATGCTCTAAATTCATTATTAAAACATTATTTAAAACACATGTTTGACATTTCTTAAGAATTAAAAAAATATGAAATTTCTGAGGCATAATGTGCCTTTAAAGATTCTTTCTCATGTGCAAGTTTTCAATTATGATTTAAGTACAATGGAAGTACAATTATACCAATAACTCTGCAATATTCACTTGAAAATCTGATTACCATTCTCTTGCTTTATGTCAACATATGAACATAAATTTATCATTTCCAAGCATTATATGTATTGAAGTATTCTACTGCGCAAAAATGAAATAATCTTTAGAAATCTTTTGCGAAACTGCAATTTTCTATTTGGAAGACTACGTATTATGTGAGTTAAACCTAATCTGTCTTGTTTGTCCGGAAGGGCTTTTGTCTGTTTCCCATTTTCAATCCCTGACTGGGCAAGAGTATAATGGCGCGCACAAGTGGACAGTGTCTCCTTTATAACTGAATGATTGTTTAGACTACATTAAAGTCTTACTCTGGATTTAAGAATATTTTGGGTTTTTCCCAGCTAAACTGGGGACAAACAAACAAACTTTTATAGTTGCAGCTTTGAAAATAAGTACAACAGGTGAGACCGGGTTAAATAAGTGCGATATGAAGCTATAACAATAAAAGTTTGTACCGGTAGGGTGAGACGTAGGGGTGGATTAGCTTGGAAAAACCCACATTTGCTGAGTTCCGGATAACATCTACCAGTATTAGACACTGTCACATAATATAATATCACAGACTGGTGGTTTTTAAGAGATGCTCAAATCAAACACACACATATATACACACTCTCCATCTAATTGAAAATATTCAGCATCTTAAAAACAGCAGAACTCTTCTATTCTCATTAACAATTGATCTATTATTTTCACAGACTTTCTGCATAAATCATAATCTTGTATTAGCAGTTCCACTTTCTCACTCTTAACAAGATACCAGAAAGATTGAGAGCAATTAATAAAGAAGCCTTTGAAAATAGGAAGCATTTCTGTTACTGCTTAAACAAGAAAAAAAAAGATCATGGTAGAAACAGAATTTTCTTCCTGGCAATAAGTTTAGATAATGAAAAACAGCACAAGTTGATCTGGTCGATGGTGTGTGTCAACTGATAACAGCTTCTTCATTAAACTGATGATTCCCTGTCTTGTTTTACTGGAGAGAGAAATCTTTCTATGGTGTACCATTTAGGCCATAAAAAATGCTCATTGTTTGTGCAGTAAAATCTATGGTGTACCATTTAGGCCATACAAAAAAGCTCATTATGTATGCAGTAAAGTCTATGGCTGTACAAAGCAGTAAAATCTATGGTGTACCATTTAGGCCATACAAAAATGTTCATTGTGCAGTAAAGTCTATGCTGTACTTAATTTAGGCCATACAAAAATGCTTATTGTGTGTGCAATAAAGTATATGGTGTTCTATTTAGGCCATACAAAAAAGCTCATTATGTGTGCAGTAAAGTCTATGGCTGTACAAAAATGCTCATTGCGTGCAGTAAAATCTATGGTGTACCATTTAGGCCATACAAAAATGTTCATTGTGCAGTAAAGTCTATGCTGTACTTAATTTAGGCCATACAAAAATGCTCATTGTGTATAGTAAAGTCTATGGAGTACCATTAAGACCAAAGCTCTGTGTGAGGTGTTTGGTACAAAGCTCAAAACCAGTCTGTATTTGAAGTGCATTGTAATACAGTTTGTATCTGTAGTCTGTAGGGGATATTGTAGGCCTCATATCATATTAAATGTAAATACATTATATCAAATGCATATAAATTGTCTTGGAAATCAGAGTAGAAACTGTCCAAAGGTTAGTTGAGTCCATGGCATGTCTTTGTTTAGGGGTACAATCATTATTGTCGATCCCTGATTGAAAAAAAACAACCTTCCAATGATTTCTCAAGAAAATTCTATGCAATAAACTGTCTAGCCTTCAAGCTTTTGTTACTGCTCAGCTGAGACATTTTTACAGCAAATGACAAATAATTTCCAGGTAATTTGATAAGTACATGTGTTTTTTTTTCCGGGAACACATTTGTGACAAGGGACGTTTCTTCCTGGGAAACATTGTCATAAAATCTTGTAATGAGATAAAAACTTAACTTGGATTCTTTGTATTTCAAAATTTTATTCTACACTAATACATATTGAGGTTTGACTGTTGTAAGTCTTTATTTCATATGAGTTACCCGTTGTGCAGTTTTGCGGTAAACCCTCAATGTCCAAGATTTTGGGAACATGACCCATACCCGTGGAATTGGGAATTTCAGCAATGTATTGGTAAAAATTTGGAAAAATACATGACTTAAATTTTGCAGTGATTAAATGAATGCAAAGAAACACTGTCTAGGATGGCATCTATAAACATTTAAACACCATAACAGTGAAGAAGCTCTTATTTTCAAAGATTTTAGAATCTGTTATTCAATATTTTTATTTTGTAACTTTCACCCTGTTGATTGGAAAAATATACTATTTTCAATTGGGAATATGACCGAATATTGGCTATAAAATAAGCCCCCCAAAAAAACCCCGGGTATATGTAGTACTATTTTGACTACTATATGGTTTAGGGTTCGTCCAATATAACAGTTTTATGTGAATTAGGGGCGTCCGACTGGCCGAGTGGTTATGGTCGTCAACTTCAAACCACTTGCCCCTCACCGCTGTGGGTTCAAATCCCGACAGGGACTTTGGATTCTTTCATGTGAGGAAGCTATCCAGCTAGCTTACGGAATGTCTGTGGTTCTACTATGGTGCCCGTTCATGTCTGAAAGAATGCACGGAAGGGCACCTGATGTCTTCCTCCACCAGTAAAGCTGGAATGTTGCGATATGACCTATACTGTGTTGATGTGACGTAAAACCCAAACAAACAAACAAATTATGTGGAATTAAACTTGCTATATGCTTGAGTCTGCCTGCAAGCAGATAGTATAGCATTTACAGAATTTCCTTTCATTCCATTCAATAACATGTGAATCACTGATTTTCTAGATAATCATGATATATGATAGAATCATGTTGACGATTGATCGATTGATCGGTTATACATAATCAACTACGTGATTGATAATATGACATGATGCAGTGATTATACAAGAGTACATACCCTTAAAGACCTGCAATGACATCTGTTTTACAGTACCAGCATAAGGTCATTAAATTAAGCACTTTGTGCAATACAGTCATAGATAACATGTATGACATAGTCATGTCTCAAAACAATATGGTCCTAGATCATACAAAAAACATGCATTTAAACCAGCCATAACTAATAACACACAAATCATCATTTGTTGGATTAACTTAAAACTAAATAGTCGACAAACAAATCAGTCATATATAGTTCAAACAAAGCAATCATACATATCAGTCAAAGTTCAAACAAAACATTCATACATATCAAAGTTCAAACAAAGCAATCTTTTTCAAATCTTTTAAATTTCCAAAAAAAACTTTCAAAACCAATCAGTCAAAAAAAGTTTCAAACAATGCATTCACAAATTTCCTCAAAGTTCAACCCAAAAAAATTCCCATACGGGTTTCTTTTCAAAAAGTTCAAAACAAAAAATTCATAAAATCAGTAAATTAGTTCATACAAACTTTTAAATTTTCATACAAATCCATAAAAAATTTTAAAACAAAGCTTTCCCATAACAAATGGGCCCCGGTTCAAAGCATGAAATCCCAAACGTCAAAGTTAAATAGCCCAAAATAGTAAAAATTTTAAAAACAAAGAAAGAAATACAAAATCGGCAAAAAAAAACTCTTACAAAAAGAAATATTTTTTAACTAGAAACAAAAAAGTTTTTATTAAATTATTGTTTTCCCTTTTAAAATTTGAAATAATTTAAAAATAAATAATTTGGGAAATTTATTTTAATGTTCTTTGACTAAACCCTTTGGGAATTAAAAAAATTAAAAATTGTTTTGTTATAAGAAAAAGGTTTGGGGAAATTTTAAAAGACCTTAGAAAGCTTTTCCTAGGGGAAAAAACTCCCTTTTACGGGAAAAAAAAATCCTTGTTTTAAAACTGGGTTGTGTGAAGAATTTGAAAGAAAAACAACATTGATTGAAAGAAAATCTTTTGTACTTAAAACTCTAGCACCTTAATATAATCCCTGCTCAGAAAAACGAAACAGCACAGCCAGTAGATCTGTGTGTTAAATAGGCTAAGAGTGGTGTTGTGGCTGAGTGGTTAACGCGTCAGACTAGTAATATAAGGATACTAGTAATATAAGGATTGCTGACGGAGTGGGTTTGAACCCCATCAGGGGCAAGATGTTGTTTCCGTGTGCAAGAAACTTTACACTCATTGCTAAATACTGGGTCAGGTTCCAGAACGGATTCAAGAGTGTTTCAATAAGCTTATAGCTTGGTTAGATCCACGAAAGGATTCAAGAGTGTTGCATTTAACTTATTATAAGTTTCCAACACAATGGAACTAAGATAAATTTGTATAAACTAGGCTAAAGACTTCATAGAAGTGTATGAAGTGTACATAATATATATATATATCTAAATGTCAGATCAGTAAACAGTAATGAACTCGTTCAGTCCTGTGACAGTCAATCGATAAACTTGATATTTCTCAGAAAATTTATTCATAATTTCCACGGAAACAATGTTTCGCAATCATAGTTCAGATCAGTCAGCTGGGTACGATTTGTCAAAGCCGTAGTTTTTATGGTGCAAACTAAACGTCGTTTCCAGGAGAAAAACAGTTGGCTTTTACATCGTAACTTGTTTTTTTTTTTTTGCGCAAATGATACCATTACTATTGATTCAAATTCAAATGGTAATGTTTTCTGTTATATAAACATTTTGTTACGTTTTCCCATAATTATTGTATTGAAAAACGCTTGGGTGAAAATAAAAGTTTTACTTTGCCAATGATATCATCACTTTTGACTCAAATTGAAATAGTGAACATTTTCTGATATATAAACATTTTGTTATGTTCCCCATAATTTATTATATTGCCTTGGGTTAAAATAAAGATAATGTTAACGGGTTCTGTTTCTGTTTCTGTCTGATTATCATTTTTGAAAAGGGGGGTCGGCGTAATTGTTATACTTTTCTTTTGGGTTTTAATAATCGATGATTTTTGGGAAAAAAAAACACGATTTTTTACTAATTAATGAAATTCAGAAATTTGAATTTTATTGTTTTGAAAACATTCTGGTTTACCCCAAAAAAATGTTAAAATTTTTAAAAACACAAAGAATGTGTGGCCCCATTTTTGCTGCACCTTGGTCATTTGGGGGTTTTCCCCCCAAAGGGTGGGGTTTTTTTGCCTTTTCCAGTTTAAGGGGCCTAAATATAGTTTTTAAGAACTCCCTAAGAAAAAGTAATTTTAACTTGACTGATTATCCAAGGGAAATTGAAAATCGAAAACCAAAAATTGAAAATAAAAATCGAGAAAAACCGTTTCCCCTAACCCACTCGTATTTTTAATAAAAAAAGCACAAACTGTGGGGGCAGTAAAAATTTTCAGCTTAAACTATTAAAAGAATGGGAAATTAATGCCCACTTATTCATTTTTTTAAAATCTGTCCAAACTTTTAAAAAAATTTTTTTACAATATTTTTTATTTGCCCTTGTATCGTTTTTGTATTTAAAACTCACTTATTTTAAAATTTTTCTTCGTTTTGTAATTAAAAAAGGCCCCAAAACAATGTTTTAAAAGGCAAACAGCTTTAAATAATTTTTTTGAAGAATATCTTTCCAGCTTAAGGAAAAATATCATCTGCGGGCAATAGAGAATATGGCTTAAAATGGGGAAAAAATAAGAAACCCTGTTTCCCTTGCAAATTGTTTTAAAGTCGGATCTTCAAAGAGCCAAAATATTTTTTAATAAACATCAAACCTGAGAAAATTTACTGAAGTAATTATTAGCATGTTATTGTGTGATCAATGTATTGATTTTTTCAGTATTATAACCATATTTCTACGGCGTTACTAATACAGTAAATTACTATTCAATGGCTATTTTTGTGTCACGTTGAACATATTGATAGGGGTTACTTTTTTGTTGGACAAGTAGCTATTTTCAAAGAATTGACTATGTAAATATCATACGGACAAAGTTTAAGAAATGGCTTCAAATGAAAAAACGGACAAGTAATTTTGCCAGCCCTTTTATTCAGAATGTAACTTATCAAATACTGTGCACTTTATGACTCCGGGGTAAAAAAATGGTATTGCACTGCCGTGGCAGATATTTTGACGTGATGTCGTTTTCATTATATAAACATAGCATTAAGACGCTTAAATGTTAGCGTTATACTATTTTAGCGTTATACTATAGCAGCTTCAATGAAAAATGGGTCTTTTTCACTTCCAACGGTCTTTAGTTTTGGTATGTGATAAATAGAATATTGAATTCTTGTAAGTTTAATACTAAATTTATTGAACCAGAGGCTCGCATAATATAATTTTATTCAAGTCGTTCAATAAATTCAGTTTTAAACTTGCTCTCATTCAATATCATCTATATAATCTTGTTGCCTTACATTTATCGTTATGTTTTAAAGTTTCTTATTTTGCTGACCTGATTTCTGATTTCACAGTACATAGCTGAAACAGATTTTGAAGCAAAAAAAAAGCAAATGACAAGTTTTCCATGCTTCAAACATCGGTACACGTACCATAGGGATGCTTAGCGTTAATGAGAATTAACACCATAATCATTGAAATCGGCTAATTTTCTTGGTCTTGTCATCATCGCACTGTCGGGAGAATATTCTTGTGTTGTATCTTACGGGAATTGTAATCAGTAAAAAAGGGCTGAATTAATGTAATTGGACAGAAAAATCATTTGTCTTGATCCAATGTTTAATATGTAAGCTGGATAGATTCTCAGAATTAGACAATATTGATAAAGTATTATTAAAGTTTCTGCTTAGAAAAATCCTTTTTATCTCAGGGAATTTACGTCTGTTTGTATCCGAATTGGTAATTTTGTTATATTGGTATAACAGAGATAATAGTTGGTATAATAATGGAAAGATTTATCCCCGGAAATATTTTTTCTATTGTCTGATCGATGTTTTATATTCATCTATCATTATCATTATGATATAATTATAAGAATTATTTTAACATTTTTAGGTTTTACATATTGTGACAAAATCTCACTTGCGTCGTTTATTAAATGTGCCTTTTTTGTTTTGAAAATTTGATTCTTTAAAATATGTGTTTTATTTTTGCCAAATGACCTGGGCAGCGACTTAATCTGTGCATGGGGCGTCCGTGGCCGAGTGGTTAAGGTCGTTGACTTCAAATCACTTGCCCCCCACCCCCTGGGGGGTCCCCAAAAGGGACTTTGGATTTTTCATGTGAGGGGAAACAACCAGCAGCTATCGATGTGACGTAAAAAAAAAACCCAAACCCCAAAAAAAAACAAAACCCCAAAAAAATCCTTTTTGGGCCAAATTTTTCAACAATGCCCCGGGGCCCAAAGGGGAAATTTCAGGAACCGCAGGGGGGGGGTTGGGCCCCGGGGGGGACCCAAAAGAACCCGGGGAAAATTTTTTTAAAAATCCCCAACCCAGGAATAAAAAAAAAAAAAATTTTTAAAAAGGGAAAAGGGCCGGGAAAACTTTTTTGCTGTTTTTTGGGGGAAAAATTCGGGGTTTTCCCCAAAGAGCTAGAATAAATTTTTTTTGTCTGTGATGCTGGGAGCCATGTTTTTATTCTTTTTCTTGTGGGATTAAATTATTAATTTCAAATTTGAAAAAAAAATGCAAAAACTGATATTTCCATTTGGTACCTCTTTCTTATAATAGCCTTAGAATTTACAACTTTATTCATAATAGCGAAATGGAATAATACTAAGAACGAAATTCATTAAAAAAAATTGATCTGGAATATATGACATCACTTTAAGCACACAACTTGTCTTAAAATTTTATTGAGGCCCAGGTAAAGACAATATGTCCGTCTTCCAAATTATAGTCAATGCATGGTTATTCTCACTAAATTGGGAGGCTTTAGCCTCATGATTTTGGGAAAAGTTATTGAAAAATTTGCTAAATTAGGATGTAAAAAACTGGGAATATTTTTTGGGAAAACTGCATAATTTTTCAAGAAAATTTCATTTTGCGGGCCTCAGAACTTATAGAAGGTGAAAAATCACTTGAATTTATAAGGTGAAAAATCACTGATAGTTTAGGTAAGATAAAATAGGAAATGTCTTTAGAAAACCTCTTGATTTATACATCTATTTATAGATTCAAGCTGATTTGTGTAGCTCCATGTTTGTTACAGTAGAGATAAATCATAAATTCATTGCTATGGAAATGACAGAAAATGGATATTATTTTGTCCTATCTTCAGATATTTTAGGTACTGTGATTATACAGGCGGGATGAGTGAGTTATTCATGTCTTCTAGCAATGATTTGTTTTGAATAGTAAATGGTTTATAATTCTTTCACATGAGTTTTCTGATATGAAGATAAATGTATTGTATAAATATTTCTGTACATTTACAATATTGACAATGCAATACCAAAATATAAAGAACTGTTTTACCATCAGTTTTTGACATTTGGCCTGTTAGTTTACTGATTAGGTCAGTAAAGTTTTAATTGGTCGTTTAGGTCAGATAACTCTCTAGGTCAGATAACTCTGAATCGGTCAAATAATCCTCTTTTAGCCTGATGTTTTTTTTATTCAGCCAGATATTGTTCTATTCAGCCAAAAATTCCCTATTCAGCCCCATAGTGTTCCATCCAGACAGATAATTATCGGTTCAGTCAGATAATCAGATAATTCTCTATTCAGTCAAATAATTCTCTATTCAGTCAGATAATTCTCTTTCCAGCCAGATAATTCTCTTTCAGCCAGATAATTCTCTTTCCAGCCAGATAATTCTCTATCCAGCCAGATAATTCTCTATTCAGTCAGATAATTCTCTATTCAGTCAGATAATTCTCTTTCCAGCCAGATAATTCTCTTTCAGCCAGATAATTCTCTTTCCAGCCAGATAATTCTCTATCCAGCCAGATAATTCTCTATTCAGCCAGATAATTCTCTATTCAGTCAGATAATTCTCTTTCCAGCCAGATGATTCTCTTTCAGCCAGATGATTCATTTTCAGCCAGATAATTCTCTACTTAGTCAGATAAATCTCTATCCAGCCAGATAATTCTCTATTCAGCCAGATAATTTGCTATTCAGTCCTATTGGTCAATGGAGTAGAAAATTGTAATTACATGTTAGAATCCCAGAAAGCCAGTTAGGTGGACCAACATCAATGATAAAACAAAAAAAAATGTGTTGGAATGGGTGTAAATAAACAAACAAACTAGCAAGAATAGACTTTATTGATACAATTGTCATAATTATTTTGTTTTTAGTTTGCACAATTCAGACAGAAATCCTCTTGTTTATTGAATAAGTATTGATTAACAGTTAAATGCCCCAGAACATGACAGTATTCCTAGATATTAATTCAATTATCTTTGGAGTAAGTCACTTAATGTCATTTACAGAAAAGAAATGTCAGTACGTTTATAATATAACAGATATGGTAAATGGTATTTATTCTTATTAAAGGAATCTGTTGACCTGTTTCTATGGCAGCCGTAAAGCTTAAGTTGACAATAAAAACTCTTTGACTAACAATTATGTTAACATTGTATTTTAAACTTCATATTCATTGTTGGCTTTGTAGTTAAGATATTCCAACAAGATTTTGGTTGTCTTTGTAGTTAGGATATTCTAACAGAACCTCATGAACTTGAGACGAAACATATTCTTACTCATCAACTCTAAACCTATACTTACTTATGAACACTAATCCTATCCTTACTCATCAACTATAAACCTATACTTACTTATGAACACTAATCCTATCCTTACTCATCAACTCTAAACCTGTACTTACTTATGAACACTAATCCTATCCTTACTCATCAACTCTAAACCTATGCTTACTTAAGAACACTAATCCTATTGTTACTCATAAACTCTAAACCTATACTTACTTATGAACACTAATCCTATCCTTACTCATCAACTATAAACCTATACTTACTTATGAACACTAATCCTATCCTTACTCATAAACTCTAAACCTATACTTACTTATGAACACTAATCCTATCCTTACTCATCAACTCTAAACCTATACTTACTTATGAACACTAATCCTATCCTTACTCATCAACTCTAAACTTATACTTACTTATGAACACTTATCCTATCCTTACTCACCAACTCTAAACCTATACTTACTTATGAACACTAATCCTATCGCTACTCATCAACTCTAAACCTATACTTACTTATGAACACTAAGCCTTATAATGCTTACTTATGAACACTATAAACCTATACTTACTTATGAACACTAATCCTATCGTTACTCATCAACTCTAAACCTATGCTTACTTAAGAACACTAATCCTATCGTTACCCATAAACTCTAAACCTGTACTTACTTATGAACACTTATCCTATCCTTACTGATAAACTTTAAACCTATACTTACATATGAAAAATAAGCCTTATAATGCTTACTTATGAACACTATAAACCTACACTTACTTATGGAACACAAAACTTATCCTTTCTTATGAACAATAAACCTATACTTACTTATGAACAATAAACTTATAATACTTACTTATGAACACTATCACCATCCTTGCTTATGAACAAAAAACCTATACATACTTATAAACACTAAACCTATACTTACTTAGAACACTAAACCTGTACTTACTTATAAACACTAAATTTATCCTTTCTTATGAACAATAAACCTATACTTACTTATGAACACTAAACCTATACTTACTTATGAACACTAAACCTGTACTTACTTATAAACACTAAACCTATCCTTACTTATGAACACTAAACCTGTACTTACTTATAAACACTAAACCTATACTTACTTATGAACACTAAACCTATACTTACTTATGAACACTAAACCTATACTTACTTATGAACACTAAACCTATACTTACTTATGAACACTAAACCTATCCTTACTTAACACTAAACCTCCTATACTTACTTATTAACACTAAACCTATCCTTACTTATGAACACTAAACCTATACTGAATGCGCAATAAATTTCAAACAAATAGCGCTGTTGAATTGGTATTCATTAAGAAAAAGTTATCAAGCCCTAATTATCAGTAGTGATTTTAACTATATTTATTGATAGTGTTATCATAATGTATTTTCAGCCCTATTGATGAACATGGTCACATGGTGGGGTGTGGAGAAGACGTCAAAAAGGGCCGCCGAAAAGCACCAAAGTCATTTGCATTTGACCACTGCTTCTGGTCAATGGATAAAGATAACCCTAAGTTTCATGGTAAGAAAATAATAGGGATTTTTGTATCATTTTCATTGTTATATCCAGTTTGGTTGATTGAAAAAACTGTTCGGATAATAATTTGTCACCTTAGTGCAATAACTGGTTAACTCCTATTAAATTTAGAAGGACATAACCCGTTATTGCACTAAGGTGGCAATATGCTCTTAATTACAACTGGTTTATTCTAAACACACTAATTAACCAGGTTTTCTGAAAGAAAATACTAGTTATGAATTGATTAACATTGGCAGGAGGGCAATATTTAATTAAATAAAAAGTCAAGGGTTCAGTATTATTAACACTTATTTTATGCATCTGTCTAGGGAGGTTAAATGTAAGAAAGGATAGTTTCCTTTAGATAGAATTTTTGTTTCTTGTCATTTAAATGGTATAACATAATTTAATTTACATAGTAGTTCTGTCATTTACAAGATAAAAAAATTCAAAGTTCAAAGTCGGCAATTATTTTTCAAGAAAATTCCACACTGAGTAATGAATCTAAATTCTACACCATATAAAGACTTTCATTGAAATTTAAAACATTCTTGTTGCTATAGTGACGATGATAGATAATGAAATCTTGTTACAGACACTTGCAGTCAATTAACAAATGAAATAATCTGAAATCATTGATCTTAATGTCCAATGTTCTCTCCAGAAAGACATTTTTATAATATCTAGGATTGTCCATAATGGAAAGGTTGATTTATTTCCAATAGAAATTGATACTGCATGTTGAAAAGAAAAAAAAGAAGAAATACTGACTCAACAAATTCTATGACTGTATGATTTTTAGCTCCACTTTTTTGAAGAAAAAAGGTGGTGGTATTGTTATGAAGTATGCATTGTCTGCAGTGCCATTGTTTAAATGTTTTGGTTAAGATTTTTTATTTATGATAATTAACTTCAATAGGACAATGAAACTTCATATGTGGATACACCTTGATGAGATCAAAGGCCAAGGTCACTGACTAGGCTTTGGTTATAATTCTTTCCACTAGATATATATTCATCTAGACCTTAGTGTTAGTGTCTGTCTATTGGACAAATTCATCTAGACCTTAGTGTTATTTGTAACAGTTAGACATATTCATCTTGGTCTGTGTGATATTGCATTACTTATGCATTCTCTACCACAGAATCAGATGTCCATCTAAGCATTGGTTATGTTTGTCATTACCAAAGTTGTCCATCTAGGCATTGGTTATGTTCCACTCTGCCAAAGATGCCTATCAAGGCATTGGATACATTTCTCTTTATTTAGATTTCCATCTAGGCATTGCTTATGCTTTTCTCTACCAAAGATATCCATCTAGGCATTGCTTATGTTTTTCTCTACCAAAGATGTCCATCTAGGCATTGCTTATGTTCTTCTATACCAAAAATGTCAATCTAGGCTTTGGTTATGCTTTTCTCTACCAAAGATGTCCATCAAGACATTGGTTATGTTTTTCTCTACCAAAGATGTCCTTCTAGGCATTGCTTATGTTTTTCTCTACCAAAGATGTCCATCTAGACATTGCTTATGTTTTTCTCTACCAAAAATGTCAATCTAGGCTTTGGTTATGCTTTTCTCTACCAAAGATATCCATAAAGGCATTGGATATGTTTTTCTCTACCAAAGATGTCCATCTAGGCTTTGGTTATGTTTTTCTCTACCAAAGATGCCCATCTAGGCATTGGTTATGTTTTTTTTCCAACCAAAGATGTCCATCAAGGCATTGGTTATGATTCTCTCTACCAAAGATGTCAATCTAGACTTTGGTTATGCTTTTCTCTACCAAAGATGTCCATCAAGGCATTGGTTATGTTTTTCTCTACCAAAGATGTCCATCTAGGCATTGGTTATGTTTTTCTCTACCAAAGATGTCCATCAAGGCATTGGTTATGATTCTCTCTACCAAAGATGTCAATCTAGACTTTGGTTATGCTTTTCTCTACCAAAGATGTCCATAAAGGTATTGGTTATGATTCTTTCTACCAAAGATGTCCATCTAGGCATTGGTTATGTTTCTCTCTACCAAAGAAGTCCGTCTAGACATTGGTTATGTTTCTCTCTACCAAAGATGACAATCTAGGCTTTGGTTATGCTTTTCTCTACCAAATATGTCCATCTTGGCATTGGTTATAATTCTTTCTACCAAAGATGTCCATCTAGGCATTGGTTCATGTTTCTCTCTACCAAAGATGTCCATCTAGGCATTGGTGATGTTTCTCTCTACCAAAGATGTCCATCTAGGCTTTGGTTATGCTTTTCTCTACCAAAGATGTCCATCTAGGCTTTGGTTATGCTTTTCTCTACCAAAGATGTCCATCTAGGCATTGGTTATGTTTCTCTCTACCAAAGATGTCCATCTAGGCTTTGGTTATGCTTTTCTCTACCAAAGATGTCCATTTAGGCTTTGGTTATGCTTTTCTCTACCAAAGATGTCAATCTAGGCTTTAGTGTAATTTTTCTCTACCAAAGATGTCCATCAAGGCATTTGTTATGTCTTTCTCTACCAAAGATGTCCATCAAGGCATTGGTTATATATCCCTACCAAAGTTGTCAATCTAGGCTTTGGTTATGTTTTTCTCTACCAAAGATGTCCATCTAGGCATTGGTTATGTTTCTCTGTACCAAAGTTGTCCATCTAGGCATTGGTTCATGTTTCTCTCTACCAAAGATGTCCATCAAGGCATTGGTTATGTTTCTCTCTACCAAAGATGTCCATCTAGGCATTGGTTCATGTTTCTCTCTACCAAATATGTCCATCTAGGCATTGGTTCATGTTTTTTTCTACCAAATATGTCCATCTAGGCATTGGTTCATGTTTCTCTCTACCAAAGATGTCCATCTAGGCATTGGTTCATGTTTCTCTCTACCAAATATGTCTATCTAGGCATTGGTTATGTTTCTCTCTATCAAAGATGTCTATCTAGGCCTTGGTTCATGTTTCTTAAAAAATCTACCAAATATATTGAATTGGCTATGGTGATGTTTTTTCATCTAGGACTTTTTGATGTTCTCTGGAAAAGATGTTCATCTAGGCAGTGGAAATTTACGAGAGATATTCATCTTTTCCTTAGATGACGTTGCTTTGAACTAGAGATGTTCATTATGTTCTTGGTGATTTTTCTCTCTACCATAGAAATGTGCTTTTGGCAATCAGTTAGACACTTTTCAAGTAAATGAGCATTTATTCAATGTTTGTGTTATTGCTGATATAGAAATTATAGAATTTGTTGAGTCAGCATTTTTGCTTTTCATGTTTAGCTGCCATGAGCACTAAAAACTCAGAGGTGAGCTTTTGTGATGACAATTTGTCCTTCGCTTGTCATTCTGTAGTTCCCATTGTCCAGAATTTCTTTAAATATCATCTCCTAAAACTGTTTATGGATTTTGACCAAACTTTACATGGATGATCCTTAGGACTGGTGGTCCTCTACAAAAGTTTGGGGTCACTTAATTTACATAAACTTGTATAGAAAAATTACAGTGCCAAGAGTTAAGACATTTTGCATGTAGGATCACTTTGTAGCCTTCTACAAAATTATATAAGCCATCCTCCTGTGATAAAAAATGGCACTGGGGACACTTGGTTCATAGTCTTGTAAAGTAAAATTGTCTTTGAAATCATTCTTCTCTGACAGTTCATTGTCCAGAGCTTAGATATTTTGCATGACCTTGTTGTCCTCTACAAAAGTTATATCAGTCATACCTCTGGGATTAGTAATGGCCCTCTCTGACGGTCACTAAATTTAATATATAGTCTATTATACATAGTAAAACAATTAGTTAATTAAGTCTTGTGAGACAGTACAATGCCAAGAGCTTAGAAACTTCATGAAGCATTTAGTAGTAGATATCTACAAATATTTTCAAAAATTATGCAGCCTAGAGAAACAAATGACAAACCAAATGTGACTTCATGTACAGACTCAATCAAACCAAGTCTGCAATTTTCATGTAATTTTGTTGTGATTAATGCTTCCGAGGGATCACTTTGTTTCCAGATTTTCATTACTGGCTTTACCCTTTTCTAGCATGAATCTCAGGTGAGCGATCCAGGGCCATCTTGGCCCTCTTGTTAGTTAGCATACATTGGTCAGCTACTATTGGAAATAAATCAACCTTTCCATTATGGACAATCCTAGATATTATAAAAATGTCTTTCTGGAGAGAACATAGGGCATTAAGATCAATGATTTCAGATTATTTCATTTGTTAATTGACTGCAAGTGTCTGTAACAAGATTTCATTATCTATCATCGTCACCATAGCAACAAGAATGTTTTAAATTTCAATTGAAGGCTTTATATGGTGTAGAATTTAGATTCATTACTCAGCAGGGAATTTTGCGGAAAATTATTGCCAAGTTTGAATTTTGAACTTTTTTTTTATCCTGTAAATCATAGAAATACTATTATAATATATTAACGATATTATGTTATATTAATATGACAAAGAAACAAAAAATCTATCTGAAGGAAACTATATTTTCCTACTTTTCTTCCGAGACAGATGTTTAATATATACGTTAATAATGCTGAATCCCTGTCTATTTATTTAATTAAATTTTGCTGCAGAAAAGACATTAGTTTCAGATAATCTAGAAGAGTTTACCAGGGGAAAAATCAATTGTGTAACTTCGCTATCTTTTTTTTATGGGAACATTTTTCAGATTGTCTTTATTGAAACAAAATCTAGACAAATACAAGTAATCTTGTTAGGACTGCATATACATGTATACAGTCGAACTTTGTTATCACGATCTCAGAGGACCTGTGAAAATTTGTTTCGAGACAACGGTAGTTTGAGCCAACAGAGGTTGAAGTATTATCATATATAAAAAGATCTTACTTTAAGAGGAGGGATTGGAGGCGTGTAGGTTGTTCGTTTTATGTTGGTCAGATGAAAATTATGTGCACAAAACTCGTGTCCAGCTTGTCAGTTCATCAAATGCGTCATTTTAAGGGGTTTTTTTTCGGAAAAATATGATCCTGTGTTGTAACTTTAGTATAAGCTGTACTGATGTAGATAGTATATTTATGCAGGGGCATCCAAGGCTGAGTGGGTAAGGTTGTTGACTTGAAAACCACTTGCCCCCCATGCTGTGGGTTCGAATCCCGACAGGGACTTTGGATTCTTGCATGTGAGGATGCTATTCAGTTAGCTTACGGAACGTCGGTGGTTCTACTCAGGTGCCCGTTCTTGCTTAAAATAATGCACAAAAGGACACCTGAGGTCTTACTTCACCAGTAAAGCTGGAAAGCTGCCATATGACCTATACTGTGTTGGTGTGACGGAAAACCCAATCAAACAAAAAACAAACATAATATATTTATGCGTATTGTAACTGGTTGCCATTTGATTAAGTTATCATTGTCCAATTTTGTTGAAAACCGGAGACCAACAATTAGTAAATCCTGAATTACATTTGGGAATATCTGGATAGCATTTACCTATTGTCCAAAACTATGAGCAACAACAGGTTACTTTTGTGATGATGAAAATGACAATACGGGCACATATTAAGGACAATTGCGTACTTTATTTTTTAAAATTTAATGGGTTTTGATATGCATTTTAAAAAGTCTATTGAGTATTTTGTAAAATTAATTGCCTAAATACGCACCGTGTTGTTGTTCTGATATTCTCTTGATTTTTGTGTTCAATGAATGTATAGCTAAAACTGTTTATTTTTTTGAGGTTTTGAATAGAAAAATGTTGTGTAGGAGATGAAATTTTAATTGGAAAAAAAAATGACATTATTACTGATCCACCTTTCTTGGTATTTGTATCTCTCTCATTTTAGACATCATTATGTGAAAGTGAATATCAATACATATAAATGAACTTTAGATTGTGTAGGAGAAGCTGTTAATAGTTTTCTTCTATATTATCATAGTATATACAGATAAATCTCAGGAGTTGTAGGTGGAAATTGTAATTATTCATGTGTCATTTACAAGACTTGTTATCTGATATCAGACTGGAAACAATGGCTTTTCTCATCTACTTTTATGAGAATTTTTTTCTTTATATATTAAAGTGGCCTTCAGTTTTTAGAATTTTTTTCTTTATATATTAAAGTGGCCTTTAGTTTTTTTCTTTGTTGGAAATTTTTGTGTGTGCGTTATTTCAAACTAAGTATTTCAGTAATATTATCTTGAAAATGTGCATCATATCACTAATAAAAGTCTTTTTCAAAACAGCGTTGTGTAAGCTATTTATAACGCATGAGTGACTTTCATTCTTAAAAATAGAAGATAGGGCAACAAATGGTCCCCCTAACTAATATATACATATATAGAGAGTGGATTACAGATATCAAGGGGTTTCCTTATTGTTTATGTATTTTATCGACAGCAAATTATATTTTCCACATGAATTCTTTTGATTTGACAATCATATAATGAGATTTTTCTATAAATAACATATTTGAGCCGTGTCATGACAAAACCAACATAATGGGTTTGCGACCAGCATGGATCCAGACCAGCCTGCGCATCCGCGCAGTCTGATCAGGATCCATGCTGTTCGCTTACCAAGTCTTTTACAAGTAGAGAAACTGATAGCGAACAGCATGGATCCTGATCAGACTGTGCGGATGGGCAGGCTGGTCTGGATCCATGCTGGTCGCAAACCCATTATGTTGGTTTTGTCATGACACGGCTCATTTAACCTTTGGAAAAGCTGAAGGTGGCTTTAAGGATTTTTTTCTTAAGACAAAATTGGGTGTATTGTAAGATTTGACACATACATATTTAAAAAAGAATTTTGCAGTTATTTTTGAAGCGAATTGACCTTTTTTTACCAGTAAGTCCAATGGATTCATGTTATTTTCTCTCGATCAAAGAGAATTTAATCAGTCATTGATGACAGTAATTAGATCTATTATTAGATTAACAGAAATTGGTACTTTACATTACTGTTTTAATCAGTATTATTAGTAATGTGCTGGAATTTTGATGACTCTTGGGAAATCAGCACTGGGCCTGTTCAAATAGAAAACTTAGCAAGGGAAGTAATACTTGACTGGATTGAAGAATAGTTCTGTAAGAGTTGTCTTTCTTTTTCAGTCTGATTTTCGTATTAACATTGCTAAGACAATTTTTTTCTTTCCTCGTATGAAGTTAGTTATCTTTTCGATTATATTGTAGTTTGCATACAAGGTGTATGTATGGAAGCTGTATATAGAGTTAATTTGAATTGGAATGATGGTTCTACCCAAATGCTTTGTCTAAATTGATATAGAAATAGGCCCATTTGACCCTGACCTTTCCTGAGAGTAAAGTTGGAGTCTAAATTGATTCAGAAATAGGCCCATTTGACCCTGACCTTTCCTGAGAGTAAAGTTGGAGTCTAAATTGATTCAGAAATAGGCCCATTTGACCCTGACCTTTCCTGAGAGTAAAGTTGGAGTCTAAATTGATTCAGAAATAGGCCCATTTGACCCTGACCTTTCCTGAGTCTCAACTTAATACCAGTAATTGACTGCCAACATTATCAGGGTGTAGTACAATATTATCACAGGTTAATATTTATAATACTGCATGTTTGTAACATCGCAATCCATTGGATAAATTGAATGTTGATATAGTTCTATATACATGGCTGCTGTCAATTTATGAAGAAATCTTTTTTCTAAAACAGGAATTTTTCTGTATAATAAATTAGATATAAATATTCCTGACAGGTTATATAACAGTATATAAATGGTTGCTTGCAATATAACCTGAACCACTAACAACCATAGGGCCATATAACCTATCAAAAACTTTATAACTTATAATATACATGTACATGTTTATAGAAAATTATATAAATTTTTGTTTTATATTTACAGGTCAGGAAAAAGTGTTCCAGAACCTTGGTGATCCGGTTTTACAAGGGGCATTTGAAGGCTACAATGGCTGTATATTTGCTTATGGACAAACAGGTAGACGGTGGAATTATATTTTAAAGTTTCTTACAAAAAATGCATATTAGTTTACAGCTCTACTTGAAAATTTGTTGTCTTGAACAAAAGAAATGTTAAACAAACAAAAAATGTGCAAAAGTTCTATTCTGGTGCAGTTTGTTTGTTTGGTTTTTGCTATAGCTAATTGTACTACAGCGGAAGAAAATTTTATAAATATTCAATTATAATATGCTATTTAGAATCAATTAAAGAAATATGTTGAATTTTTATTCATGGAAAAGTAATTTTCCTGTCATTTAGTTTAATGACATCACATCTTTTAAAAATTTTACGCCGGCTGTCGGTATAGACCGGAATATCTAGCTTGAGGGTAACTGTTTATGGCGGTAACAAGGGTCTGCCCAGTTTCCACTGAACAGTTTCCCGAGAGCTAGATATTCCTGTCTGTAATAAAAGCAAATTTTTGATTCTTTTTCATGCATATTACAAATTAATGATATTACGAAAAGAAATTATGAAAAACTAATTTTTTTATTTCACAGTTTTTATACGCCCGTTTGAAAAACGGGACGTATTATGGGAACGCCCCTGGCGGGCGGGCGGGCGGGCGGCGTCCAATTTTGTCCGGAGCATATCTCCTACATGTATGGAGGGATTTTAATGAAACTTCATATAAATGTTCACCACTATGAGGAGCAGTGTCGCGCACATGAACCAGGTCTCTAGGTCAAAGGTCAAGGTCACACTTAGAGCTCATTGAAAAATGCTTGTCCGGAGCAAAACTTCCACATGTATAGAGGGATTTCAATATTACTTGGCACAAATGTTCACCATTGTGAGGCGGAGTGTCGCGTGCAAGATTCAGGTCCTTGCGGCCAAGGTCAAGGTCACACATAGAGGTCAAAGTTCAGATAAAAATATGAAGATGTGTATATGGACCATTTAGTCATCATTTATTGAGGGATTGTAACACAAATGGTCATTATCAAGACTATGGCTGTGATACATATAATTTAGGTCAATATATACAAGGTCAAGGTCACTAAAGATGATGAAATATCCAGATTTTGTAAATAGAATTTAATCAAAGGGAGACAACAAAGTTATTACTTTGTTCATAAATGACTTACACAATTACTCCCCTTGATCTATTTTCACTTTCAATTCTAAAAATAGAATTTAATCAAAGGGCATGAAATAATCCTCTTTCTTGGACTTGAGTATGTTCTAAAGAATGTAACATTTATTTACACATGTTTCATTCATTGGTCAAGATTCTTAACTGTGATAACTATGGTGTTCTGTAGACTTGGTATTTGTTCATAAAGATCATACAGTAATTACCTTATCAAATGTAAATACTTTCTCATAGAAATTTAATTATATTTTAATTTTCAAGTAAATATCAGTTCAGCTCATTCAAAGATTAAGAATTGTAATGAAATGTATTTCCCTAGAATAAAATCTTAAATCAGAATTTTTTAGTTATTAAATTACATGTACTTTTTATACGCCCGTTTAAAAAAAGATAAAAATATGAAGATGTGTATAGGGACGATTTTATCATCATTTATTGAGGGATTGTAACACAAATGGTCATTATAATGACTACGGCTGTGACACATGTACTTTAGGTCAATATATGCAAGGTCAAGGTCACTAAAGATGGTGAAATATCCAGATTTTGTCTGGAGCATATCTCCTACATGTATGGAAGAATTTTTATAATACTTTATGGAAATGTTCACCACCATGATATGTATTGCTCCATGCATGATCCAGGTCTCCAGGTCAAAGGTCAAGGTCACACTTAGAGCTCATTGAAAAATGCTTGTCCGGAGCAAAACTTCTACATTCATAGGGGGTTTTCAATATAACTTGGCACAAATGTTCACCATTGTGAGGCTGAGTGTCGCATGCAAAATTCAGATCCCTGCGACCAAAGTCAAGGTTACACATAGAGGTCAAAGTTCAGATAAAAATTTGAAGATGGTTATAGGGACCATTTAGTCATCATTTATTGATGGATTGTAGCACAAATGGTAACTATCATGACTACAGGTGTTACACATTTAATTTAGGTTAATATTTGCAAGGTCAAGGTCACTGGAGATGATTAAATATCCAGATGTTGTCCGGAGCATATTTTCTACATGCATGGAGGAATTTTAATGTTACTTTTATAGAATTGTTCACCACCATGAGACGTAGTGCCCTGCACATAAACCAAGTCTCTAGGTCAAAGGTGAAGGTCACAGTTAGAGCTCATAGAAAAACACTTGTCTGGAGCAAAACTTCTACATGCATAGAGGGATTTCAATATAATTTGGCACAAATGTTCATCATTGTGAGGCTGAGTGCCGTGCATAAAATTCAGGTCCCTGCGACCAAGGTCAAGGTCACACATTCTGTGCATATCTTCCCTATTGATTTGTTTTAAGGTTCATTTAACAACACAGTGCCAAGAACAAAAACTTGCTTGCTAGATAACACTTATCCATAATGCCCCCATCTCCATCTAAAGCTTTTTCGTAAACGGGCGTATTTTGTGACTATGGCACCCTTGTTTCTTATAGTAGTGTATGAATTTTCAACTTCATTCATAACTAAGCACGCAATTCATTCTTAAAAGGCGCACAGGAATGACATCATTTAAAACATGCAACTTGTTTTATGTGCGGGGTGTAAGACAGGCTTTTCTAGTACCGGTGTAAACTGTAGATAATCCTATCAGATATGCAAGAAGACATCATATAACTTGTAGAAATTCTTTTACATATTAGCGCATATATCACATAATAATGATCTCAATTGCCCTGACTATTTTAACAAGTAAAAAGTGTTTGAAGTGTTTTATAATAAGATGTTCATTGCAGCGATTATTTTTCAGGTTCGGGGAAATCGTACACAATGATGGGAACAATGGAGGAGAAGGGTATAATTCCTCGTCTATGTGACGCATTGTTTGATCGTATTGCTAGGCTAGAAAATGAAACAACCAGCTTTAAAGTGGAAGTATCATACCTGGAAATATATAACGAAAAAGTTCATGATTTACTAGATTTAAAAGGGTAAGAAAATGCTTGTATACCAAGTGTAAGGTAGAAATTTTTTTTTTAAATATCAAGCATCTATATAATCTCAGGGCACTTTCGTTATATATCACAAGGGGCCGATGTTAGGCCCTAATCCCAATCTAAATTAGCCTTTTTTTTTCTTAACTTCAATTTAATAAATTTCCCAATAGCAACCAAAAAAATAAAACTTTCAACTATTGAGAAAAATTTAACTGTTTTGACTTGTTTTTGAAAAGAAGTGGCATATTATATGATGATAATAATAAATATTGAAGATATTGTTACATTCCTATATTAAAATTTTGAAAAGTCAAAACCAAGAATAAAGTCCAGGAATGTAAAATATTTTAAAATGTAGAAGCTTTGGCTTGAATGTGGATGTTCATGTCATGACAGTGGTAAATGCATCCAGTTGTCTATACCCACCAGCATTGACTTATATGAAGAATTCATTTCTTTCTTTGTTTCTTATTACAGGCACAAACAGAATTTAAAAGTTAGGGAACACAATATATTGGGACCATATGTAGATGGTTTATCAACATTAGTTGTAACATCATTTGAAGTAAGTACAAGTCTACAATATCTATAAGTGTCTTATGTAGTTAAGGACAGACCTTATTAAAGCTTGTAAAAGAGCTTTAGCTTGCTGATTTATGTAGTAAAGGATACACCTTAAGCTTGTTGATAATATAGTTATTGATAGACCCTAAGCGGTTTATCAAATGAGTGAGAATTACAAAGTTTAGCTCAATGAAACAATGCATTGATGTAGAAGCCTTTTATACAATACTAATGAAGTCAATAAAACATAGGATATCTAAACACTATATGTAGCTGTACAATGCTTTGTCTAAGTTATCTTAACAAAAATGTCTTTAATTTTGGCAACATTTTTATTCGATAATTCGAAATTATATATTCCTTATACATCCTTTGATATGAAAATCAACATTTTAATGTGGTTGTTGTTTTATTTAAACAGGATATAAACAATTTAATGAATGAGGGGAACAAATCAAGAACTGTGGCGGCCACCAATATGAACAGTGAGAGCAGCAGATCACATGCCGTATTTAACATCATAGTCACCCAAACATTAACTGATCTAAAAACTTCTGTAAGTATAATGTTTATAATTTTAAATGTATTTGATTCAAGCTTTTCCATTCTTGTAAGGTTCATATTTGTTCATCCACATATGACCTTTACAGTGATGGTGCAACTTAAAACCCAAACAAACAGAAAACTAAAAAAACAGCATGATTGTGCTGTGCCAACTGATATTGGACTGCAAGTGATGGTGCAACATAAAACTAGAGCTGTCATTGATTCAGTGCAAAGCATATCAACGATATATCGATATCAAGTAACTAAAATCAACGATACACCGATATATCGATAATATCCTATACTCACTTGTCTGTCATTCACTTTCATACCTGTTTCAATGATTTCAGTCAAAAACATGTTCTGTACAGTGTCTTGTCCACTGCATGATTTTTTCCAGACAATATTTTTTGTCACCATTGCTATGAAATAATTCCACTATATAACAAAAGCATAACATTAGATATAAATAATTGTTTCTGCATATATTTTGGGTGAATTGTATAATTTCTAGACATTTAACTTATAAGTCAAAAGTATCGATTTTTTAAAATGTGTATCGATTATTGATCGACAAAAAAATATCAATGATACATCGATATTGTTGATATCGATGACAGCTCTACATAAAACCCAACCAAAAGAAAAAAATCAAAATACCAGCAAGTTTGTGCCAGCTAATAT
>NW_026862738.1:0-15748 GCF_026571515.1 Ruditapes philippinarum | reverse complement strand
AATGATTTCGGCGGAGAGGATTCGGCCTGATCGCGTCTGACCCCCGAGACACATCAGGTCCAATAAAAGTGAATTTCTTGAAGGACGCTGGGTCCTCAACAAGTTCGGCCATGAGACCTTCATACTAAACATGAAGGGGTCTTCGTAAAAGCCCATTTCCAGTCCACCATCTTGCCTGTCCTCTCTTACCTGATTAGATATGGACTAGTAATCATTAAAACAAGAGGGCCATGATGGCCCTGAGGTCGCTCACCTGTATATAGGCCCCCCACCCCCGGGCCAATTTTTACCCAAGGGCTTTTATTTGTTTATTTGAACAGACTTGGTAGACACCCATAAGAAGATGTTTCATGCTAAACATCTAAGTTCTAGCTCATTGGCTTTTTTAAAAGAAGATTTTTAAAGTTTTTACTATACACATATAGTTAAAAACAATGTCACCCCTGGGGCAGGGCCAGTTTTGACCCCCGGGCGTTTATTTTAACAAACTTTGTAGATATTTACTTAAAGATGTTTCATGCTTAATATCTAAACTCTAGCTATTTGGGTTTTTCCAAAGAAGATTTTTAAGTTTTTGCTATACACATATAAGGAAAATCAATGCCCCCGGGCGGGGCCAGTTTTGACCCCAGGGCTTTTATTTGAACATACTTGGTAGACACCCATTAGAACATGTTTCATGCTAAATATCTTAGCTCTAGCTCTTTGAGTTCTTTAAAAGAAGATTTTTTAAGTTTTTACTATATGCATATAGGGAAAATCAATGACCCCCTGGGGCGGGGCCAATTTTGACCCCAGGGCTTTTATATGAACAAACTTGGTAGACACTCATTAGAAGATGTTTCATGCTAAATATCTTAGCTCTAGCTCTTTGGGTTCTTTAAAAGAAGATTTTTTAAGTTTTTACTATATGCATATGAGGAAAATCTATGACCCCCTGGGGCATGGTCAATTTTGACCCAAGGGCTTTTATTTGAACAAACTTGGTAGACATTCACTAGAAGATGTTTCATGCCAAATATCTAAGCTCTAGCTCTTATGGTTCTTTAAAAGAAGATTTTTTAAGTTTTTACCATATGCATATAGGGAAAATCAATGACCCCCGGGGCGGGGCCAATTTTGACCCCAGGGCTTTAATTTGAACAAACTTGGTAGACACTCACTAGAAGATGTTTCATGCTTAATATCTTAGCTTTAGCTCTTTGGGTTCTTTAAAAGAAAATTTTTTAAGTTTTTACTCTATGCATATAGGGAAAATCTATGACCCCCTGGGGCGGGGTCAATTTTGACCCCAGGGCTTTTATTTGAACAAACTTGGTAGACATTCACTTGAAGATGTTTCATGCCAAATATCTAAGCTCTAGCTCTTATGGTTCTTTAAAAGAAGATTTTTTAAGTTTTTACTATATGCATATAGGGAAAATTAATGACCCCCGGGGCGGGGCCAATTTTGACCCCAGGGCTTTTATTTGAACATACTTGGTAGACACCCATTAGAACATGTTTCATGCTAAATATCTTAGCTCTAGCTCTTTGAGTTCTTTAAAAAAGAAGATTTTTTAAGTTTTTACTATATGCATATAGGGAAAATCAATGACCCCCTGGGGCGGGGCCAATTTTGACCCCAGAGCTTTTATTTGAACAAACTTGGCAGACACTCATTAGAAGATGTTTCATGCTAAATATCTTAGCTCTAGCTCTTTGGGTTCTTTAAAAGAAGATTTTTTAAATTTTTACTATATGCATATAAGGAAAATCTATGACCCCCTGGGGCAGGGTCAATTTTGACCCCAGGGCTTTTATTTGAACAAAGTTGGTAGACATTCACTAGAAGATGTTTCATGCCAAATATCTAAGCTCTAGCTCTTATGGTTCTTAAAAAGAAGATTTTTTAAGTTTTTACCATATGCATATAGGGAAAATCAATGACCCCTGGGGCGGGGCCAATTTTGACCCCAGGGCTTTAATTTGAACAAACTTTGTAGACACTCACTAGAAGATGTTTCATGCTTAATATCTTAGCTCTAGCTCTTTGGGTTCTTTAAAAGAAAATTTTTTAAGTTTTTACTATATGCATATAGGGAAAATCTATGACCCCCTGGGGCGGGGTCAATTTTGACCCCAGGGCTTTTATTTGAACAAACTTGGTAGACATTCACTAGAAGATGTTTCATGCTTAATATCTTAGCTCTAGCTCTTTGGGTTCTTTAAAAAGAAGATTTTTAAGTTTTTACTATATGCATATAGGGAAAATCAATGACCCCCTGGGTCGGGGCCAATTTTGACCCCAGGGCTTTTATTTGAACAAACTTGGTAGACATTCACTAGAAGATGTTTCATGCCAAATATCTAAGCTCTAGCTCTTACGGTTCTTTAAAAGAAGATTTTTTAAGTTTTTACTATATGCATATAGGGAAAATCAATGACCCCCAGGGGGCGGGGCCAATTTTGACCCCAGGGCTTTTATTTGAACAAACTTGGTAGACACTCACTAGAAGATGTTTCATGCCAAATATCTAAGCTCTAGCTCTTATGGTTTTTTAAAAGAAGATATTTAAAGTTTTTTCTTTTGGTTGCCATGGCAACCAGAGTTCTGCATGGAATTAAATTCTTTGAACAATTTTTAAAGGTGACCACCAAAGGAACATTCCTGTGAAGTTTGGATGAAATTGGCTCAGTGGTTTATGAGGAGATGTCATTTAAAGCAAAAGTTTACGGACGGACGACGGACGGACGCCGGACGGACGGACGCCGGACGAAAAGCGATCACAAAAGCTCACCCTGTCACTTTGTGACAGGTGAGCTAAAAAGTGTTGATCAAAACTGCTTCTCTTTTAATTTTAAAATGTGCCGTTTTTTTACAATAATATTTATTATCGTGAATGTTTATGTTTTAAAAATATGTAAAAAGCTTGTTAATTAATCTTCTTATAACTCAAGGGTCAGTGTCCAAGGCTTATGAGACACTTCGTTTTATGTACATATTTACTCAAATTTTACGATCCAATGTTTGTAAAATGTGTAACATTAAATGTTATTACTCTATTACTTAAGAATTGTAGTACGATATTAATATATTTTACCTCTATGCATGTCATCTAGCAACTCGACCACTGCCTGCGCATTCTGAGCCATTTCAATATAAAATTGCAGCCAGTAAATGGCAATTATCATTTATTGAATGTTCCCGCAAATATGTCTGTTTTTAACAAGAAGGTAGTACCCTTGGAAAGTACATGATACTTAATTCATCCGTTCTAAACAGTGGTGGACCGTACAAGTCCGTGTTGCAACGCAATAAACCGTATAAGACCGTGTTAATCCCTGCTTCTCCGTAGTACAACGTATTACGATCGTGGCTTTCCGTATTAATCCGTATTAAAAACCGTAGCTTAAACGTAGGTTATCCGTACCAAACCGTCGAAATCCTTGACAAGTTGGTGGGCTACGAATCAGTACGGACTAGTACGGTTTTCGTACGGACCAGTAAGTATCGGTACGTTTTAATACGGACTAGCAGGGATACGCTACGGTTGATTTTTCCGTAGCAAATTTTTGTGCATGTTCAAAAATTGTCAAGGATCGCTACGGATATACCAGGACTACTACGATTGATAACGGTTACAATACGGAGAGCTACTGACCAGTACGGGTAGCTACGGACGATGCCGGAATTAATCCGTGGCTCTTCCGTGGGCGTATTCCGTGAATATGTGACCGGGGTATGACTGCAGGCTTAATTTTTTTTTTGTCAGTGCATTAACCCTTACTACCCTATAAATCTTAAATGGACTTGCCCATCTTTCAATCTGGACAAAACCATTCATCATTTTTTGGGGAAAATTTCATTATATTGTAGTCTGACTGAAAAGTGATCAAAATATTGTATTGACTGAAAAATGATCAAAATATTGTTTTAACTGAAAAATGATCAAAATATTGTATTGACTGAAAAATGATAAAAATATTGTATTGACTGAAAAATGATCAAAATATTGTACTGACTGAAAAATGATCAAATTATTGTACTGACTGAAAAATGTACTGACTGAAAAGAGAGAGGGGGGGGGATAAATCTGCAGTGTCACATTAACATTATTAATATTTATAATATTGGATAATATTAGACCCCACTGAAAAACAGAACTAGTATATATATCAAGAGACATCCCAAACCTTGTTGATCATTTGAAATATCAGAATACACAGCAAAATGCTGAGAGATATGATGGGCTCTCAAAGCTGCATTAACTCAGTGACTATATCAAATATAATAACTCATAATTCACTCCTGGGACAAAAACATATAGCCTCATTAATTAATTTACTGCATTGCCATGGAAACAGAACAAAAAACATTTGCAGATAATGAAAGAATGTTGACATGCCATTACAACTGGTTGAAATATTTCAGGAAATAACCCTTTAATCAAAGGCATTGAAAAGGGAATCTATTTTAGACGCTATTTCATCAATGAGTAGTGTTCTGGTTTCGATAAGCATATTAGAACTTGGCAACGTTCATCACACACAGAAACACAAGTGTTGTTGTGTGGTTGTTGTATTTTCGTAGTTGCATGTTTCTTTTTTCATAGAATTTAGAGAATGTGAAATGACACCATCTTTAAATTGTAGATGTAAAAGCGCATTATTCAACTAAATGTCACGTCTGTTTTAATTGTGTCACAGTACTAAAGTTAACACTAACTGTCACTTACAGGGGAGAAAATGTGTTAGCTATATAATGCATAGCTGACGTACACTTGAGGTAATCTGCATATGTACAACTCACAGTGGTTCCTTACTTTCACTGAAATGATTCTCACACCTTAAAAATGGAGAATATATATATATATAATTATGTAATACTGCTGGATTTTGTAAAATTGGTTCATTACTTTCACTGAAATAATTCCCACAGCCTAGCTTAATATACAATAATCAGTAAACAAAAAATCTATCATTTCTATATTATTTCTCATTAAGCATTTCCGATACTTACTTCCCTTAATAATTTTAAAACATGTAAATCTGCACAAAATTTATTTTGTACCTAACAAACAAAAGACAATTTTGTTTCTATTAAGCTTTTAGATCTAAACTGGTAAAATTTTATGATCTTTTGTTTCATATTTGCCAAGATATGACATGATATAACCTACAAAGACATTGAATGACAACCCTGCCCAATATGAATGAAAAAACAAACTTGGAAAAACAAAAAAAATTTGGCGAGGCCGCTTATCATAAATCTATTATCAAAAAACAAACTAACACTTGAAGTAAAACCTGCATCTAATTCAGCTTTTATGTTGCGGTAAAGCAAACAAACATACCGAACAACTGTCGCCAACCTGTGCAATAAATCTATCAAGACAGTCTTTACATTCGCAAGATACGATCTTCAATGAAATTTTAATAAAATTTATGAATGAGTGAGAGTTTGGTTGTATGTTTGAATAACGCAGATGATAAGAAAAAAAAAAAAAGAACTTAAAGCAATGCTATCACTTCAGGAATGCAATACGTGCAAAAATGAATGGTTTGTTATTTCAAATATTGTTGATCAAAACTTTCAAATGAATTTCCTCAGTATCGTATCAAAGTGAGAATGCACATACTTTTCAATAGGTGCAAAATGATTGCCAGCTTAAATTGATAAAGATGACTTTCATAGTAGAGGTAATTTGGGATTATTTGATAACAAAATTTTGATAATACACTTTAGACCCTGAAATTATACATGTAATATAAGAGCAAACTTGATAAAAACTAATTTTGTAAGAAGTGGGTTGGTGGTTTTAAATGACCATCGCATAATTTAGTTTCAGACATACACTGTAACATTCATATTGAATCTGTAAACTAGACCTGTCCTAGGACATCACGCTCCACATTTTTCAGTGTTACATTAAAACCAAAACCAGTCAAAACTCTATTCAAATTGTGATCATTCGGACCACTGCTATCCTTGCCATACCAAATCTGTTTATCAACAAGTTATCTGACTTTAAAAAATAATTGACCTGATTAAGAAATTATATATACTTACACGTTTGTAATAATTAGGACCCTAACGTTGAATGTAATATAGCGTCGTTTATCCCAGATTCAAACTCTTTAAAATACCTCATCGATACTCTTCCCGCTCATTTCACGAACTAATCTACTATCTCCACTGATGAAATAATAAAACTCCACTCAGGTCCAATCTCACTTAGTTTAGACAAGCATCCACGCATAACGTCTAAACAGAATCCTTTACATGGTTTAACATCCACGAATCCACGACAGTGCTTACAGTATTGTAACCGAGTTACGGCATGCTTACATTCGTCCTCAATCAAAACATTGTCTGTGGTGTTAATTGTTTCCATTACAATGTTTAATGCTTCAAGGTACGTCTCGCTAACGACAGCCCATGATTCAATTTCTTTGCAATATCGTCTGGGTATTTTCCAAAGGGTCGCAACTCTTGCCTATGTTTCGCTAAGCAATGATCGAAATGATGTGTCCAGGCTTCGGGCAGACTTTGTTTAATCATATTTTTAAAGATCACAGGGAACAGCATATCGAAAAATGTTGAAATGCTGTTTTTTCAATATCACATGTTTAAGTTTTACAAACTCTTCAATGTTGTTAAATAAATTTGTCACAACTGGGCTATGGTCTGTGACGGGCATCGAATACCAGTCAGTAAGTTTAGAGGTTGTGCTGTTTAATCTGTGTCTTGCAAGTGCCAGCAACTTGCCTGAAAAGAAAAGAATTTAAATATTTATTTGAACAAGCTTCTAAGTTTTGTTTATACAAATTTATTTTAGTTTGATTGTGTTGGAAGCTGTAGGCTTATTGAAGCACTCTTGAATCATGATGATTCCTGGAACCAACCAGTACTAAGCAATGATTGATGTAAAGTTTCTTGCTCAAGGAAACCGCTTGTCCCTGACATGGGTCAGCAATCCTTAGATTACTGGTTTGACGCGTTAACCACTCGGCCACCTTTGACTGTTATGAACAAAAGCATTATAATATGTACTAAGTCATAATCAAGAAACATAACTCTTTAACAATGTAATAGCATAAAGGTTTGAAGGCAAAGAAAATCTTTCTCAGAATTACATTTTTTTTGCTGGGACTATGTTGCATGTTCTTTGCTCACTTAAAATACATTGTACAACTGTTTCTTCATATTTACTTAATTACAATACTTGAGATTTCTGCAGTTATTCAAATGAAAAGAAAAAAAAAGATAAAACAGAAAAATAGTTCTTTTGTGCACTGAAAAACTGCAGATCACAGATACATATTTGCACATTCTTCAAAGTGCATGGAGTGTAGTTGGGTTAATTTTCTTTTCTGTTGATCAAAATGATCAGTAGCTGATACAATTGAGCAAAAATCGGAAATATAAATGCAAGGGTCCTTGGGTGTATGGGGTATGAATCTAACAGAACACACGCAATGTCTTGTCAACTGAACTCAAAAAAATAGCAAAATATTTCAAACTACCAGTCAGGATTTAAGTTTTCCATTTCATTTTTTTTCTCTTGATTTTTCATTAATCAATAATACACATTCATTATCATATAAAAAATGAAAATTTAAAAGCCCCCCAGAGAATATAAATCATGTTTTATTGTTAGTTAATTCCTATTTTTCTTGGGAAAATACTTTAAATCAATGCATATAAACATTTGTATTATGATATTAACAATGTCAACTCAAAAACTCTGGGGACATTAAATGAAGTTGAATTCCATGTATCCTAAAATCAATATAAAGCAGACTTAAAATTAAAGGAATGAAAATTTTGATTCATATAAAAGCTACAATAACTAATATAAGAGTATAACACACAACAACAGCGTAACAAATTTTATTAAAAACCTACTAGTTTTGGATATATGCACTACCCTTTTTCATGGTAAAGAATATATGGAGGCTATTGAAAAGGACTGTAAGGAGGAACTACATGTCAAAATTTTAATTTAAATGTCCTGCATTTAGCGACCATTTCTTTTTATATAATTGGGTAGTTACAGAGCAAAGCCTGACTTACTTCCAAATTTTTAGCAGTCTGACCTGAGGCTCCATGCAATATGTTTGGTTCTGCTCACACAGTGTTTTAATTATATTGACATTCCATCAAACTGGCATTATTATGTATAATATGTTATGTCACAGGGTGAAAAAGTTGTGCAGTTTGTGTGACACAGTGACTATACATGTGACACAGTGACTGAAATGAATTAAAAGTTCCACATCTCTCCGGACAACTAAGCTAGCTGCAGTTTAAGTCTCACAGACCTTTAAAGATAGTTTCCCCTTCTAATTTTTGCTACCTGCACGCGTGCATCATCATGTTTTAATTCAAACTGACAATTACAACTTAAAAGAAGTTTGATAATAAATTGATTATACTGATTATAATTAAAGGCTATCAGAATTAACTCTAAAACTGTAGCAAGAGACACATATTTCATATTATATACTTTAATTCTAACCTGCCTAATGTTTTAAATCTAAATTGTATATTCGACAAATTGTACATTATTTTCAAAGGTTTCGATGCATTAATTTTCAAATCTATAGTTTGATCGTGTGCAACATATCCATAAAATGTTACAATTGGAAAACACTCTCCCGCAATCACACAAGAATTTCTCTAGCACTCAATCAGTCATACAAGAAACTCAAGCGCATGCAGTCACAGAAACAGCAATTACGTGCAACCACTGCGCGAGAAAATAAATGGAAAAACTACTGCAACAAGTAAATAAGATGATCAATATTGGTGGTGGTAGTTGTTATTATTTGTGTTTTATTAAGTTAGTTGGGTTCTTTGGGGTGGGGGGGGTATTTATTTATTTTTTTATTATTTTTTTTTGAGAATATCATCAGAATACATGTTCGAAACTTGCCGGAACATGTTGAAAATGATAACAAAGAGATCGGGTCGTAAAAAGATGCACCATCTATTAAATAAAAATGGGAAAATATTGATTATTGGTACAGAAGACAATGCAGGAGAGAGAAACGTATAAAACAGTATATTTATATCCTACACATATTTTTTCTTCAAAACTGTTTTCACTTTCTTCCACAATTAACAGCTGAATTAAGATCGAGTTCACCTTCTGCAATTTTTATTTTCATCACTGTAGTTGAACCTATTGTGGAATTCTTTGTCATAATCTTTTGACTCCTTATAAATGATCAAGAGTCCACTTTGTAGTTTGTACCAATCTCTATTCTTTACTTTATTCTTATTTAATGCAGTTCATTCATGCATTCTTAACATTTTAGTATATTATGTCAATATGTTACAGTTTCGACCACTTTTATTTATAATGATCAACATCACTATTATATATATATATTAGATAAATTTGGTGATATTCACAGATATACATGTTAAGTATATCACTTTATGACTATACTGTCATTGTCCTATAACAAAACTGTCATACATATTATTACACCTATAATATAATTTCATTGCTGTCTTTAAAGTCTCGCGGGCTTCCGTGGCCGATTGGTTAAGGTCGTTGACTTCAAACCACTTGCCGCCTTACCGCTGTGGATTTGAATCCCTACAGGGACTTTGGATTCTTTCATGTGTCTGATTGAAGCTTAATATATAATCTAGCTAGCTTATGGAACATTCGTGGTTCTTAGTAACTCAGGTGCCCGATCATGCCTGAAATAATGCACAGAAGGGCACCTGAGGTCTTCCTCCACCAGTAAAAGCTGGATTGTCGCCAAATGACCTATACTGTGTCGGTGTGACGTAAAACCCAATCAAACAAACAAATCTTAAAAGTCTTGCAAGTTTGCACATCAAATTTTATTTGATTTACATTCACTTACATCTATATTGTAACCTGGTAGTCTGTTTGTCTCAGAATTTTTCATATCAGAAGGAACATAATTATATATTCTTCTCCTTACAACCTGGGTGTAATTGGAGATTTATTTTCGTAACTAGACTCCGGCCATGACTCTACAAAGAAAGTTTTGCAGTCATCAATTTTTACAGTATGCTGAATGATGTTACACAATGCATGTAAATGTATCTTAAGTTTATACCATGTATACCAGCCTTTCAAAAATTGACAGGAAAATTAATTGCATTTTATATATAATTTATGACATTTGGGGAGTCAAAGGCCGAGTGATTACGGACATTGACTTCAAACCAATTGCCCCTCACCAATGTGGGTTCGAAGTCCGACAAGGACTTTGAATTCTTTTGTGTGAGGAGGCTGTACGGAACATTAGTGGTTCTACTCAGTGGTGCCCCTTTGCGCCATAGGCTGGACGATAGTTTCTTTAAGTTTTGATTCGATATCAATCTCTATAACAGGTAATCTTATTGGACAGTGATACATGTATCTTGTTTTTCATTGGTCAAAATAGTTTATTTCGCAATGATGTTTCCAATTATTTTGGCCACTTCTTGAGTTTTGTTTGTATGTTCAAACTATATTTTTGAAGATTGTGTGTTCTTTTTTAGCGAAGATTCAATTAGGACTAAACATATCACAGACAATTTTTTATGCTGATGCTTTATAAATTCCATTTATCACATTGTCTGATTCTCAACAATAGTGTTTAAACTATAATCTTTCACTCAAGACTTTTACATATAAACTTCTGGATATCTTACATATCATACAAACTGCATTAATCATTCTCAATTTTACACGGTTTTGAAAACTTGAAACTCCATTTTGAAACAAGATGCAAGAAATTACTTTAACAATGAATGCCCTGCTGTCTTCAACTTTAACATGATAATTTACACGAGTGCATATAATATTTCAAATGCATAATTGTATCATTTTTTATGAAAGATAAAGGTGTCATGATGTTTCTTAAAATACCCGTGACTGTGACTTTATTATGTAAATTTACACTGATGTATTTATTGTATTTAATGGACTTTGAGCCGTCAGTGCCTATCCGCAAAAAAATAAAATAAAAGAAAGTCTGAGTTTCATGAAAATTACTACATACTCTGGTTTGTTATTTTATATACCCCCCCCCCTTCACCCCTGCAATATTGTAATATTAACAAACAGTTAACACTATAGCTAGTCAAGTTTGACCTCAGTACCCTGGAGGCCCAATACACTTAATAACAAATTTATATTAATATGCAAATTAAGGATATTTACTGTCCTTGTGCATTGTAGTCCAATTAAAATCTTTTATTTCTATCAAAGAATCTATTAACAAAGAATAATATTATAATGTGCCATTCCCCATTATACATACCACAGTTATAATAATTATAAGCAAATCTGTATTAACTGACAATTTAAATAATCATAACGGCTACCAACATATTTAGAACAACTGTCTTTCCGCTTATAAATTTGAGTGTACAAACATGGAAAATCTAATAGTATAACTTAATCATGTAAGCACTTTGATACCACAGTCAGTTAATATTTGTTCAGGTATATTTTTTTTCGGCATTTAAAATAAACTAAGCTTTAAACTTAAAATCTATGACCTCATATGGCCTTAAAGGTGAGACAAGCCAGCTCGAGATGGCGACCTATCTTTTTTCTCCGCAGTTTATCTACCCGGCTACGATGAAATGCAAATCTGTGCTACTTAAAAACTGATCCCTTGTTTTGGAGGAATTATTATATTAACATTCTTTCCTAATGATTGAACACTTTCAGCTAAAACAAAAACTGATAAAAAAAATTTAGGGCATTGAGAAATAGAATTCCTAACTTGGTTAAAGAATGTTTTGTCTATATATGTTGATTTTCTTTATGTTTTTTTTTTCTGTTACTGGAAGGCATTGGACTGTTTGAAATTTATCCGAAAGAAATCAGGGCTTAAATTTGTTTTTGTTTTTTTAAACTGTACAGTCCTTGTACCCAAGTTTGCACTAACAACTTTCACTCAATAAGAAGTTATTTTATAAGCCACTATTTATTCTAATCACTCAGGTTACAAACTAAATTGTTTTTAATCTATAGAAATTCTGACTTAGTAACTTTCAAAGTTAACTCTCAAATTTTCTTAAATCACTTTTACTCGTCAAGAACTAAAAAAAGAAAAATAATTATAAGGAAGGAGTGAAAGAAAAAACCATGAAAAACAATTTTCAAATTCCTTTCATTTCCAAAACATTTATGTAACAGTGAAATGCTTTAATGGGTGTTATTTTTTTGTGAAACCAAATCTTCTCATATGCAATTATGCGTATAAAATTCTGGAAAAGTACTTGTGAAACAATTTTCTTATGCAAAAAAGTGCATCGTATCCCACCACAATATTACAAATCTTTGCCAATCTCTCAGTAAGAAGACATTAGTTATGCTTGTCTTCAATGGTAAAGGAATGGTTATCATAAACAAGATTTTTCCGCAAAAAATCGTAAAAACCTTTTTGTGCATGTGTCAAATTAAACATGCAGTCATGCATCTGCACTCAAATTATATACAGAATAATTTTATTAGCAATATCTCCAGCCCTACCCCGCCCTACTCCATTTTCTTTTAACTTCCTTATTAAACTACAAAGTCATACCTTATTTCCCTAAAACTTGAGTATTTTTACTTAAATATCATTTTCATAAATGCTTACTTGAGGAAGAAAAATGTTTCATCAAAATCTGATTTACACAAATATTAGTATTTTTTCCTTCTACCCTAAGTTCATCATAATGCACAGATAACAGTTTTATATGGTTAGAATATTTAGATGCTGTCGGCCCAGACGTACCAAGACTTCAGACCTATAATAAAACCAAAAGCCGTAAAGTTTATAATACGGTAGAATTGTAATACGGTACATTTTCTTTGATATCCTTCCTAACATAATGGCCAATAAATGCACAAAATTACACTTTTAAAGCAACAAACATCACTCAGCCTTATACCACTGATTTCGAATCTATTATCATTCTCGCAATAAATTTGCACAATTGACTGGTCCACAAAATGGAAAACTGTTACCGAAAACAAAAACACTATTTACATTTACCATGATTTACATTTGTGATGAACTTCAAAGTAGTATTTTATCATAGTAAACAGCCATAGACATTGACAGAATGGATAAACTATGAAACGGAAATATTGCAATTAGTAAAGCTCAGTTAAACAAGTTCATTATGTACTAAGGAGTAAAATGTTCCACCAGACAAAATACATTATAGATGTAATATCTACCATAGCAAAATTCCCTGTAATAATTTATACAAAATCATTTAATACTGTGCAAATTGCAACAAGCAAATCGCAATAATATATTATATTAAACCACATCTTTTTCTACAAGTGAATGTCAACATTTCCTGGAATGTTTTTAAATTCAATATTTCACCATTTACCTGTTTAAATATTGAATTCTGCTTAAGAGGCTGTACATGCTAGGGGTCATGGACAGTAACTTGCACTTTCCAGTACTGTCCATGAACATGGACGGTAAACTTGCACTTTCCAGTACTGTCCATGAACATGGACAGTAACTTGCACTTTCCAGTACTGTCCATGAACATGGACGGTAACTTGCAATTTCCAGTACTGTCCATGAACATGGACAGTAACTTGCACTTTCCAGTACTGTCCATGAACATGGACAGTAACTTGCACTTTCCAGTACTGTCCATGAACATGGACGGTAAACTTGCAATTTCCAGTACCATCCATGACAGGCTCTGAGTGCATCAAACCAATCCTGCAACATTTTCAATTTTATTGTTTGGACGTTCTTTAGGAATTCTGATTTTCTCTATTTTAATCAACCCAATCACCATTTTGCTTTTAATTAGTCATTAAAATCATTATCAACAGAAGTGTATTGATCATAATTCTCTATGGATTCAATTGGACAAATATTTTCTGCACTGTGAATAATGCACATAACCTTAAAGAAAATAAAGTCTTTAATATACATGTGTATTACATGTATTCCCAATTTGAATTGATTATATCAGGGCCACCTGGAGAAGTCCTGTAGAATATGAATATAATAGGTCACAGAGCCTGTATATACAATAATTTTTACTATTTCATAATTAGGATTTTTATTTGTTTGGGTCGTCAGACCAAACAAATAATGGTAGCGAAATTTCAGAGCCTAATGCTGTTAATTGCAAATGCCTAGGGTAGTCCACTTTTTTGAAGCGGTTACTTCCCTTTATATGTACACTAACGCCGAAAAAATTCAGGGGAGATCAATGCGTAAAGATTGTCAAATGACAGGCGCATTAATTTTCAAGCAAAGTAGTTCCCGAATGGTCGAAGATTTCTAATATTGTTTCATTCTTTATAGATATACATGCTTACAGTAAGCTCCATGATTATTTACATCTGTGTTTAGCGTCGAAATAATAAGAGTTACAAACCCTAATTTAGAATAATATGGTTTTCTTCAGCTCGTTAACTTATAATTTCACCGTGGCCGAGGGGTTTGCACGCTCGCTTATGAATCGAGAGGTCTCGAGTTCAAATCCCAGTTGAGGCAACTCATTTTTTTTCCATTTCTTTAAGTCAAATAAACATTGAATTGACCATCAGTGTTGCAATTAGTCTTATAGCCAATTTACTACAGTTAAAACACTGGAAAGCATTGGTGGCACTATACAAAAACAAATTGGTTTATAGTCTCACAACCTTCACCTTTCTGACATTCTGAGACCCAAACAAATTCAGCACCTTCTGTGCTTTGATTTTATTTGGTGTTTAATGTCAAAACGGCAACTTTCCTTACTAATACCTGGTTGATAAAACCCCCAGATAAACCAAGTGTATGGTTTCATGCACGAGAGGGCATCAAAGATGAAAACATCAAAGGTTCACTTTCCATAAATAATTGGCTGGACACTGCCTTCACACATGAAAATCCAGAGTCCAAGCCGGATTTGAACTCAGTGGTGCATGCAGGGCCAAGTTCTGTCTTCCGCAAATCTTGTTTTGATAATAACTGTAGATATTATTATACACAGACAAAAATTTCAAGAATGAAAATATTTCATTGTCATTATCTATGTGTGCAATTCTTTTAACTATAATGAATGGAAAATAATATCTCAAAATGTCATAGTGGCAGAACGCAGTGAACCAGTCTGATCATTAATAACAGAACTAAATGTAATTTTCACACCTTGCTAATATTACAATGCACCTGTGCTAGAGGTATCAAAGTACTCAAAAGACATGTCATTTTTCAAATATGTTTTGTTAAGTTTATCATTATTATCAATGATAAAAAATCGCCAAAAAAACCCTTTGAAGTCTTGTTCTTTGTGCTTATTGAATTGTAAGAATTTGATTATTACGCTACAGAAATGTAATACTGTAAAATATACATTTACATTCAACAAATGGCAATATCACTTTACCTTTAACTTACTGAAATTGTCATAACACGCAATATTTCAAGGCTCAGATTTTAGTTTTGAGTGGTTTCCGCCAAGGGATAATCATTTCTAAAGGTATATAATTCAATAAAATATGGAAAATACCATCATAACAACCTGTCAGTCAGTTAAATAGATGCTTATCAAAACTGAACCTCAAAGTTAAAGGGAATTACGTAAATAGTCATTATGTGTCTCTTGTGAGTTCATATAAACACTCAATTACATTATAGTTGATGCATCCCAAAAATCATAAAACATTTAAAAGAAAATTATATATTTTATGTAAGTATCAAAATTACAGCTGTCAATATTTCTTCTTATAAATCATATAAGATTTGGCATGGATTTTTTTTT
>NW_026862737.1:0-122578 GCF_026571515.1 Ruditapes philippinarum | reverse complement strand
CACTGAGAGAACACAATACACAAGAACACAACATTATTGCAAATGCAGTAAAAATCGTAAAAGTTATTTGAAATTTGGTCTGTAAAGATAAACACGTTGTTGTAAAAGTATTTTATATCGTTTCGTATATTTTATATTAGCATCTTAATTGTTGATAGAATAATGAGTATGAAATCCAATTTGATGTGTAATGTATAGTTTTGTTTGTCTTGAAACAGTTTACATTTGTACAAGAAAATATGATTAATTGTTGTTATTTTGCAAATGAGTATCATTTCGTCTTGTATTCTCTTTCCAATTGTTATTTTGATAACATGTATATTGTATAAGTTTATAATTCATAATGTCAAAGAAATGCCATTACATTATAATTTGTGATTTTCAATGGTTTTGATTCAATATTGTACCAACGAACTATGATTTTCTATATTATAAGCTTATATGAAAATAACAAGAGGGGAAAAATGAGCCTGGCGTCACGACAAAACCAAACCATAATGGTTTTGCGACCAGCATTGGATCCAGACCAGCCTCCCGCTTTCCGCCCCCAGTCTGATCAGGATCCATGTGTTCAAATTTACCAACTTTTTTAAAGAAAGGAGAAACTGATAGCGAACACCCATGGATCCTGATCAGATTTGCGGGGATGTTTTGGTGAAAAACGAAACAAACCGTTTTTTTTTGTCGTGACGCGGCTAAATTTCCCTTTTTCTGTCATATATTTTCCCTTTTTTGTACAATTTTTGGGGGCAGTTCTGTGAAAATTGATAAAAAAGGGAAAAACATTTTTCCGTTTGGTTTCTCTGTTTTAATGTTAAAAATTAAAAATTATTAAAGCTTTTTATAATTTGCTTGTTTTGGGAGTTACAGAAAATTTTAAATTGGTCTAAATGTTTTAAAAACAAATGACGAGACGGGGCTAGACTTAGCTACTGAATATTGAAATTACTAAATGAAAATCAAACCACTTAAAATTTTCACAAAATAGCATAATAAAAAAAATGCATATTTAAACTATTGTCAGTTATGTAAATCTTATAAAGGTAAGAGGGTAAAAAGTGGACAATTTCTGTGCATATGTATATTCTTATGAGCTTGTTATTATTTAATATAACAAACGATGATAGGAGCACGGTATTAAATAAATGTTTTTTATTAAACACAATTTATACAAATAAATGAATCATGCAGTTAAAGAGCGTCTCCTTATTAATGCATTCGACAAATTTTAAATAGAGACATTTCAATGTCATGAGATTATTACATGGATCCTATAACATGTGAATTTTAAATAGCCTGCTTGAGTTCTGACAAATTAAACATTAATTTGGTTCCATCACATTAATCAAATATAATAAAAATAGAAAAGTAATAAAACGACAACAAAAGCATTGATATAATGTACTTGAACAGAATTTTGTCCGATTTAACTAGACTAATTTTAATCCTTGTTATACAAATGTATAAAGCGTCCCCAATGAATAAGTAACATAAATTAGTTCCATGGTAACCGCCGTATGAACACATCTGCGGATGTTTCTAAATTCAAAATTTCACCATTTTCATGTTTAAATTTTGAATTCTGCTTAAGCCGGTGCTATGGGGCGTGGACGGTACCGTCTTTCCAGTACCGTCTATGAAACAATCAAACCGAGCCTGCAACATTTTCAATGTTGTCGTTTTAGGCTTTATTTAAGGGATTCCGTTTTCTTCTATTTTGAAATAAGACATCTTTTCATATGTAGTTCACTTTAGTATTAACCGAATTAAGTAAATCTAATGTAGATATATTCAGTTTAAATTCATTTTTGATATATTGATTACATTTAAAGTTGTTTTTCACTTGAAACGTTTTAACCACGCGAACTACGCACCGATCGATCCGATATCTACCCTTATACATGTATAACTATATGTGTACCTAATTTCTTCATAAATAAATAAAATGTTTTGTTGAAAGCGCCAAATTGGATCAAGGTCAATACTTCAACCAATCGATTTTGGCAATACAAATACATGCTTGAGCCCTGTTTGCTTTTTGTAATACGCACAAATCTTTTGTCTAGTCTAGTACAAGTGTTCGTTTTGGTCTAATATAGTAACCTTTTACATGGTTTAAATGTAGCGCTTGATTTACTAAACAACATCTTTTACTGTCAAACACGCCAAGGTATTAAAGTTGGCTGTAAATACCACTTTTAAACAAATATATTCTTTATAAACATATTTGCAGTAAACATTACTTTTGTCCACGGTTACAAATGATCGTTATGGGCTAATATAATTCGTAACATTTTATACATGGTTGAAATGTTGTGTCTACATGGTTGAATAATTTATTGCGAAACAGCAAATATGTCATTCCTTTATTTAGTTAAACACATTCGGTAAAGAAAAGCGGACACGTGGGTATTTTATGGATGTATGGTTTAAATGATATGTGAATCTTTGTGTGACCATGACTCGTTATTTAGCTCAAAGTTTTATGGTTTATCTTGTGATATTGCTGTTGACAGGTAAAAATATATTGATACATATACCTTTATATTGTATGTCTTTTGTTTTGACCATTTTAAGTGTATGTTTTTCGATATTTTAAGGATTTATTTTTCAACAAAGAATCTATAGCGGGTACCGCCCGACTTAATGAATTATTTGGGGTTTTTAAGACGACAGATTGCACGCCAATTTTTTTAAGAAAATAAAGAAAAAGACATTATTTGATATATAAAGTTCATTGACTACATATGATTGGAAACCTTCTGAAGATTCAACTTAATAAATGACTCTTGAATGTAGCACCTTTTCGTGTTCCACTTCTAACCTTACATTTCTACATAAACGTTTTAATGATCTTCTTTAACAAAAATGTGAACTATGTATGTTAAACCATGCTGACAGTCAGCCATGTACACATATACAAATAAACCATAAAACATTTTATGACAAACACAATCATGAATGTTGACATAAAAGCAAATTGATCATAAAATCTTTAAGAAACATTAAAATCCGGTGTGAAAACCACAGACCAATCCTTTCACATTTGTTTCTTTGTAATGCGTGTAAATATTATCTCGTTTTGAAAACAAAAGTGAAAAGAAGCTTACATTCCTGCTTTATTTGTCCTTTGTGCAAACTAGTGTGTGACAAGAAAATGTTATCCTTTCTTACATATATCGAAATGGATGATGTAATAAGAAAATATTATATCGAAATGATTGAAATGTTTGATATAATTAGAAAACACTAAAAAGAAATGTATGATGTAATTACAAAATACTATATCGAAACGATCGAAATGTTTTTATTTAATTAGAATATACAATATGGAAATGATCGAAACATTTGATTTAATTAGAAAGTACTATATCGAAATGTATGATATAATTAGAAAATACTGATATAATAAGAAAATACTATATTGAAAGGTTTGATATTACTTGAAGATATTGTAACACAAACTTTTTATGGTTGGGTATTATCAATCTGTTGCTCAAAAGAAGATATATCAATATTATAAGTTTCAAAAAACATTATTTAAATAAAGGGAGGTAATTAGAAAAAAAATCAATACAGTCTAAGCCAATTTTTACAATAAAAACTGAATTAATTAACTACAATGTTTAATTCTGTGTAATTAAACATTTCCTGTACATATTGAACTCATTCTTGGATTTTTGGAAATTGGTTTAAAAGAAAAAGAATGATTATATACAAATATTTATATAAAACTTCTATTAACAGTTATTACAACCATAATTACAACATACAGGATCTTTAACGTAAACTTGCTATTTTTATAAATGAGCCGCGTCACGACAAAACCAACATAGTGCGTTTGCGACCAACATTGATCCAGACCAGCCTGCGCTTCCGCGCAGACTGATCAGGATCCATGCTGTTCGCTTACCAAAGTCTATAACAAGTAGATAAACTGATAGCGAACAGCATGGATCCTGATCAGACTGTGCGGATGCGCAGGCTGGTCTGGATCCATGCTGGTCGCAAACGCACTATGCTGGTTTTGTCGTGACTCGGCTCATTATTGATTTACAACTACCATTATGATGCGTCAGTCCAGTCATAGATGAAACCTGACTATTATGAAATTGATCTATCGATCACTTACCTACCTTCACATAAAATACTATTATTTATGCATAAATGGTCATGTGTATAATATCTGTAAGACCGAGGGAAAAATCTAAATAGTTCAATGATATATTTCTATAATCTCATATAAGCAACTTAAAGAACATTTATAAAATTACATTTCACCTTAATTCAAATGTGATGACTTTAAACAGATTGAAATATAGTGTGGTTAAAAGGTGATTTTTATATATATATAAAGTAGCATTTTAATAATGCTGTCGACATGCACGTCCATTCCGTTTTACAGCACGTCTAATACGCCATCGAGTTTACCCGAATTATTTGTAACATCGGATTAAGCATTTCTTCTTACATAAAATAACATTCATAAGAAAGTTTACCTTGAATTAAAAAAAAGAAATGTATAAATTAAATATATTAGTGACTTTTCATATGTTACTTAACCTTATAAATCAAATACCATGAATCAATCTATTATCTACACTCTACTTGTAGAATATTTCTATAACTCGTACATGTTTGTTTAATTTCGTCATAATAAATAATAAAATATTTAAGTCAAACACACCGAAGCTTTAATTAGATCGAGGTCAATAATTTCTACATAAGACCCGCAAATGAACCAGTTTTGGGAAAAATATGGCTTATATATTCTTAATGCGTATTTGTATTACACAAAGCTTTTGTCCGTTTGTATTCATAAAAAACGTCCTGTGCCAATATAGCAGGATTAATAATATCTGTCATATTTTGCGGTTCGGATCGGAATATCCGTCCCGAGGTGACCCGCCCATTGGGCGGTAACGAGGCTTGCCGAGTTACCGCCCATGGGTGGGTTCCCGAGGGATGGATATTCAGTTCCGAACCGCAAAATATGACAGATATTTTTTCTTGCATATTCTACCATATTCCATTATATTTTAAATTCTTTAACTTTATTTTCAATGAAAATTTATATCATTACAACTGTAACTACTTTCATTCAACAGCGTATGAATTCATAACGGTAAAATGACGTCATCTTTATCGTGCCATTGTACAGCACGCGACTCATCTGGAACCCCCCATGCCAGATGAAATTTCCGGCATGGGTAAAACTAACGGAAACGCCAGTCTGATATGCAAGAAAAAAGTGTTGTGTTTGACAGTTGAATAATTAATCTATTGCGAAATAACAATTCATCTTAAAACAGCAAGCGGGCCAATTAAATGGATTCTAAAATGAATTAAAACTGCACCCGGATATACGTATTTAGGCACTTCGATATTGTTTGGTTTAATTAAATGTTAGAAGGAAATGACTATGATGCGTATTATATTTCATCTTGTAATATGGCTTACGTTAGGTAAAATATTCAGTGGTACTGTTGCACTGTTTTCCTTTGTATTTATGAATTTAGATGTTTACTGGTAGTGGTGTAAAGATGGTGTATGTTAGCAATGATTGTATGTGTATTTTCTAATTTAAAACGCAAAACCTCTCATATAATCAAAAATTAAACTAAATATCCAATACATGTATATATGATAATATCAATTACACAAATAATTTATAATTGTACAAATCTTTGTTTACAACGAAATTGAATAATAGTTGTTTACAATCGTTGACTTTCTTGGCGCTTAATCTCATGTATGTGAACTAACTTAATATTAATTACATAATTATGTTCATTATAACTATAAAATATAAATGCATCAGATTTTACTTCTCTTATAAAATCAAAATTGTTGTGTTAAATAATCTCTACAGCATTTGAGCCGCGCCACGACAAAACCAACATAGTGCGTTTGCAACCAGCATGGATCCAGACCAGCCTGCGCATCCGCGCAGTCTGATCAGGAGCTGTCAGTTTCTCAACTTGAAATAGAGTTTGTAAGCGAACAGCATGGATTCTGATCCGAATGCGCGGGTGCGCAGGCTGGTCTGGATCCATGCTGGTCGCAAACCCACTATATTGGTTTTGTCGTGACGCGGCTCAATTGTTATACATTATGTTTTTGTGAGGTATCTGCGCAATTCTTAAAACTTATTTAAATGTCGAGTGATAATAAAACATTAAAATTATATTGTTTTAAAACATAAATCTTGAGTAGCAAATTGGAGAGAAATTCTCGAATGATTATATCAAATGCTTACACATCCCAATCCAATTTGTTCATGTCGTCATTTCCTTCTATGCGTCCCTTTAAATAACAACGCATTACAATTTGTATTTCTTTATGTAACAAATAATAAATGTCATAGCTAAAATTCCTGCTTTCATATTTAAACAGAAAACTCCTTTTTATTATAAATGAGACAGATCTACAAATTGTTTCAAATTATCGTTATCTTTTAAAATTTACTTTCACTTATTTTATCGAACAGTGTTTGTGTTTTATTAATCAAGGAATAAACAATTTAGACAAACAGAATTACAACCTTCCTTGTCAAGTCATTTGAGTAAATGGTAATATAACGAAATCACTGAACTTTCAAATGATTCAGATTTTCTACTGCAGTGGCAAATACGGAAAACTCTTATACTAGTATATTTATATTATAATATATTCCGCATTGAAAATATGAAATTTAACAATCAATATATTCTATTCGAGTGTACTGTAGCAGGAATAAATATATATCAAAGCAATTCTTTAAACATGCATTTAAAATTGCATTAATTATTGTCTAAAATGTCAGGATAATTCTTGCATTATTATAATGTAATGATAAATAGCACAAATTTAACGACTTATCCAATCTGATCCAGGTTTAATCGCCCCTGGAGATGGCAACAATGAAACATCATCTTCACATGCAACAGCTTCGCTTTTGGGACCGTCAACAACTTCAACAACTGTGATGATATCTGCAAGTCCTACACTAAAGCTTTCATCTTCAACAAATGCCAAAGCATCAACTGCAGTGGCTGATACGGGAAACTCTTATACTTCTTCGCTGGTCAGATTTACGACATCTCCAATATTAGACACAACGTCAGTTATGCTTTCAAATCCATCAATTCAACCTTCTTCTGCTCTAACGGCATCTACTTCTGTATTAGTTAACTCGAGCACGTCAGGAACGGCAAATTCCCCCGCAACAAGCGATGCATCGCAGACTGATAATTTAGATAGTAGCTCTTCTCAAACGCCTGCACTTTCTTCATCTTCATCACTGATAAGTACATCACCAATAACAACGCAAATATCTACAAGTAGCTCTGTACCTCAGTCTCAAACTTCTAACTTAATGAATACTACACAAACTTCCGAAGTGGCTGTATCTTCATCAGTAACTGCTTTACCAGTATCAACCAGCTCAGTATTTGTAACATCTGTCTCACAATTATCTTCCACTATGTCGGAAACAACAGTTTTAACAACTTCGAGTATATTACAGCCTTCTTCAACGGAAGTCATTCAACCAACTTCATCAAAGTCTACCTCTAAAACGAGCCATCTAATATCATCATCAACCGAGTCCAGCACAAGTTCATCATCTTCAAGGACGTCCTCCTCATCTTCAATGTCTTCATCTATTTCTGATTCAATCAAACCAACTTCAAGCTCAACAGTTACGCCTTCGTCAAGTGCGACAACACCATCGCTAAGCTCTTCTACAACAACAGCAGGAGGTCATGCTGCTAAGACGAAGAAGTCCGGTCCATCTGCCGGAGGGAAGGCTGCCATTGGAATTTTCGTCACAATCTTGATACTTGCAGTCATTTTTGGTGTACTCTGGGCGAGAAAGAGGTAAGAAACATTTATATATTTATTGTTTACAATGTATATTGAAGTATTTCTTAAATATGTCTCTTTCTTAAATTAATTGTAAATGTTGGTCCAAAAGATGACAATAACCGATTATTCAAACGCATTTAGATGATAGTTAACTAGAAGTGATTGGTGAAGTGATAATTTACATATATAAATCAGTGACGCATTTTCAAAATAATGATCGCTGTACCGCTTAAGATAACATAAACGTATAATACTTCTTTTCAATCATATAATATAGATCCTGCATGTTGTAATTAAGGGTGTTACCACAACAAAGTGAAATTTTATATACAGTATGTATTTAATTATGCTTCTTAAACAATTTTCAAACATCAAAGAATATGTAAAATATGTACTGCAAAAATATGCATTCATTTTTTATTGAAAAATTTGACTTAGACTTTACTGGTTTGGGAGATAAACTCGGCCGAAAATCAGTGTTTTGGGGGCATATTTCATTTATTTGTTTACGCATTCTGATGAATCTTGCACCATAATAAACTTCAGCTCTTCGATTTTCCGGTATCACCATAAAAGTTATATTTAGAAACATAACGGGTAATTTTGAGAGGCCATGGAAGAGGTACGTAAAAAGGATATTTTTAACGCGCGCGAGTAGATAATTCCGGCACTTTGTTTTTCTTCTTAAATGAGTAAGTTAAAACGTAAAATAACATGTTTAGACATTTTATTATTTCTTTGCTGTTCATTTATGTCAAATAAAAAATATTTGCTACCAAAATTGTTGAGCATTACGTTAGTATAATGAATATAGATATGATAACACGATATTTATATGCAACGTACTATGTAACATATAAATCATTTTTACGCAAAAAACACATGAATTATCATTTATTAACGTATAACGAAATGTGTAGTTAAAAATTTAGTGATTCAAATTTATTTTTGCTTAGCTTAACAGAGTGAAGAAGAAATTAATTTAGTGGTATTCAACCTACACATTAACATATAAAAGGAGCATTTTACATCAGTCTTTCAATCCATTCCACTTAAAGATTACAATTGTGTAATTGATCAGCCTTTTTTCTGAGTTAGCAAAAAAAAAGTGTGTCTGAATTTCATCTACAAAATCTATACGTAAACGTCGTCTGCTTTATCGGTAGTCGGTCAATATATAAAAGTACCCCTGTGCAGGCCTCAAAATGAGAATCTGCTGCACATGCGCACAACAATGGGATTCCCGTACTTTTAATAGGCATGTTTTGTAAACAAACAGGTAAAAGTCTGTGTTATTTTTTAAATATCTTACCAAACTTGACAAAATTTCCAGATATTGTCGAATTCCAGCGATAGTATAAGATGGTGAGCTTGATTAGATTAAAAATTCCGATAACTCGATTTAATTATAAAAAGCCGAGTTTATCAACCGGCCGAAGTTATCTCCCCAACCAGTATAGAAAATAAATTTCTAATTACCTCCCTTTATTAACATGAAAAGTAAATTCGGTAATATCTTTACAAAAAATGCTTTTTGGAACTTACAACATTGATAAATCTTCATTTGAGCATTATATTAATGATATAAAGCCATAAAAAACTTGAGTTACAGGACGTTTAAGGAAGAAATGTGATTATATTTTGTAAATAAGACCGGAGGAGTCTGATAAAGAGTCATGTCATCAACGTATCATGCTCATGATATGTTATTTTTGTTTTTGTACGACGTACAATTACCTGCAACAGCTTGCCACAAATTTGAATTTTTCCGGAAGCAATACTCTCGCGCTGTAATAATGAAGCAGCTAGCCCTAAACAAATCCGATCTGTCTGGTCATACTTTATATAAATATCTGAGAAGTTCGTTTGCATATTTATTGAATTTACCGTATTTTTGGAATAAAAATAGCTATCTAAATATGAACATGTTCTACTTTCAAAACATTTATAATTGATAGTGTAAAATCAAAATTACGACAAGTCAGCGAAAAATGAACAAATCGATTAATTGTAAATGCTAAAACAAATATATGACGTTGTTAAAATTAAATTTGGGTTAATACACGGATAAGATTTTGTCGTCTGCTGTCGATATCCAAAGCTGTTTGTTGTTATCACTTTAAATGCAAATATGTATGATCTAAATAATTCATACATCAATCATTTACAGTCACCGATTTGTTTTGAAAAATTGTATTTATCAATAAAATATTTGTAGTTGTAGTTGTAGATTAGACTAAAACGATCGTTCATGAGCATAGTGGTTTGTTTCAGTAACCTGGCAAACATATTTACAAACATAATTGTTACCAGTTATTATTAGCATAAAATGGTTATTTTCTATTTTCGTTTCAATTTATCAATTTCATATACAATATGTATGAACAGTAAATGATAGATTTTAGCTTTGTAATTTTTTTGTGTTATATAAGATGAGAATCCAATGTCATTATTGGTATGTAATATAATGCTGATTTTTTAAAGTAGAAATAGCCACGCTATCTTTTAACATATTTTGATGATTTAAGCTTCAATAAGCGATATTTCACTTTATTCCGCTTCTATGAAAAAAGGATTAAGTTTCAGGTCACTTTTTAATATATTGAGCATTTATTGTCAAAGACAAACAATCAAAACGTTTTAGTGCGGGTAAATTTAAGTTTCAATGTGATGATACATGGTCATACCTTTTTCTTAAGAGACACGTGCTCACATGACTCATTTCTTTTACAAAAATAAAAGATAATCGGGGTACCGAGAAGTTACAAATCTATGATTTTCTAAACATAAAATGGAAATAATAGCAAGAAATTGCAATGTAGTAAATTGTTTTTGAGAGTTTGTTAAATAATCATGAAATAAAGAATCATATTTATATATAGTCTCTATCCATTTATATTTTACACATAATTGATGTGTGCATAGAATGTTTTATCTCAATGCTTATTGGTAAACTATTTTACGTTCGTGGTGACGATCATCAGAAGTAAAAAAAAAGTATTTATTGTTTTAGTCTTAAAAATAAAGAATTCAATGTTCGTCTAGTTAAACTAAAACACCAGCATTTGTGTTTCTCTCACTTTTCCAACAAACAAAATGACATGTCATGTTCAGTAAATTATAATAGTTTAACTTGTTATAACATTAACATGTTTTGATTTCATTTTCAGGAAATGGTTTAGAAAAGGTACTTCAACATCAACGTCCATACAATATAAAACATGGAAATACACGGACGATGCGGTAAATACTTTAAATAGTCTTGGTGACCAAAAAAATGCATTTGAAGTATTTATAGACTAGTCTGTGATATAAACTTGGCGTGTTGAGAATATAGTTTATTTTACACTGACTGCGTTTTTCTTAACAAGCCTCATGTATGATCTCTCTCCTTACCTTTCGCTTTTCAAAATCAGGATCGTGGTCCGTCACAATCTTAATGCTTATTTTCATAAAATAAAATTGCATGTGAGATTACCCAAAACTGTGGCAACCCATTAAATATCAGTAAAATTAATGTTGAAATCTAAGTCAAGCGAGCGAGTATTCACATTTACTGTACACATATGTATTCTAACAAGCATTTGATAGTATTGCGGGCAATACAGTAGTCCCCTACCGGTCCCTCAAAAAGTTCTTTAATTGTCATACACTCCTGTGTATTGCCATTTATAATGAATTTGAGGATGAAGTCTGTATTTGAAAATATCAACCACAAAACATAATAAAATAAGTTTGTCTATATCACATTAATGTGTTAAGTTTCCATGCTTAGTAAGGAAATTATGTTTATACAACCTTGTCATATTATTACGATGTGGGATTTTAAAGTAAATCCTATAAGGAATGAAGATGTTGGAGTGAAAATACCAGTTTCTCGAAAAAAATCTAAGTTCAAGGGGGACATAATTCTGGAAATAGTCTTGCTAGAGTATTTAACCTTCTCAAAAATGTCGAGTGATAATAAGAAACATATATATGAAGTTTGAAGTAGATACATTAGGAAATAAAGAAGTTATTTAAAAAAGACAACATTTTTTCCCCTAAAAAATCTAAGTTCAAGGGAGGTAATACTGATATTTTTTGTGCTAGAGTTATAAACCTTGTAACATATGATGTGGTTGATGACCAGAAACTTATATTTAAAGTTTGAAGTAAACACCTTAAGAAATAAAGAACATATTGTGAAAAAGCTGAAAAATTTAAATCAGAAATCTTGAAATTCAGGCTATTTGTTGCCATAGCAACCAGAATTTTCAACATAGGAAGAAAAGAAAAAGATGTCCATAATCTCCAGACTGCCATCTACCCATATTTCAAGTTTCATAAAAATATTTTCAGTACTTTTTGAGTTATCACTGGATCCAGTTTATGTGTTAAATTTGCCATATTTTCAGACTATTTGTTGCCATAGCAACCAGAATTTTCAACATAGGAAGAAAAAAAAAAGACGTGCATAATCTCCATACTGCCATCTATCCATATATCAAGTTTCATAAAAATATTTTCAGTACTTTTTGCGTTATCGCGGGATCCAGTTTTGTGGACGGACGGACTGACGGACTGACAGACTGACTGACAGACAGACAGACGGACGGACAGACGGACAGACGGACGGAGGGTAAACCTAAAGTCCCCTCCGGTTAAACCGGTAGGGGACTAAAGAACATATTGTGAAAAAGCTGAAAAATTTAAATCAGATATCTTGAAATTCAGGCTATTTGTTGCCATAGCAACCAGAATTTTCAACATAGGAAGAAAAGAAAAAGATGTGCATAATCTCCAGACTGCCATCTACCCATATTTCAAGTTTCATAAAAATATTTTCAGTACTTTTTGAGTTATCACTGGATCCAGTTTATGTGTTAAATTTGCCATATTTTCAGACTATTTGTTGCCATAGCAACCAGAATTTTCAACATAGGAAGAAAAAAAAAGACGTGCATAATCTCCATACTGCCATCTATCCATATATCAAGTTTCATAAAAATATTTTCAGTACTTTTTGCGTTATCGCGGGATCCAGTTTTGTGGACGGACGGACTGACGGACTGACAGACTGACAGACAGACAGACAGACGGACAGACAGACGGACAGACGGACGGAGGGTAAACCTAAAGTCCCCTCCGGTTAAACCGGTAGGGGACTAAAAATAATTTTATTTCATTTCTATCACTGCTCTGACATGATAAAATTTATTGTACACATTCTAAAAATAATTTTATTTTATTTCTATCACTGCTCTGACATGATACAGAGCAAATGTGTTCTAGAAATGGTAGAATAAAAGTACCAAATATTCAATCCTTTTTTTAAAAGACCACCGAATGATAGAATCATTTTTAAACTTTTAATGCATTTCGACAAATGAAAAAATTCAAAAAACGGCAGGCAGAATATTCTTTACTAACATTCTGGTTAATAATTATTATGGTCAAAGCTCTGTAATTGTCTTTTTTTTTTTTTTTGTTTCAGTTGTGATGGAAGCAATTGGATTGGTGGAGTAGCTAGGAAAATATTTAAGCATATCATCATCAGTATCATCAAGTTCCTGTTTCTATATTTCCGTTTTGAAACTTGTGTTATCCATCCTGCTTCCCAATTTGGAATTTGTAATATTTCAGGGACTCTAAGATCAAAACTCAAAAGTGCGTAAAGATGACGAATAGGCTATAATTATAATAACATTTTATTATATAAAGTCGTGCTGGCCTCGCTATATTCTGTTTGCAGGTGCGTGCACGCCTCGCTATATTCTGTTAGCAGGTGCGTGTAGGACTCGCTATATTCTGATAGCAGGTGCGTGCACCCTCATATATCTGTTAGCAGGTGCGTGCACGCCTCGCTATATTCTGATAGCAGGTGCGTGTAGGACTCGCTATATTCTGTTAGCAGGTGCGTGCACGCCTCGCTATATTCTGATAGCAGGTGCGTGTCTTTATCATCACTGTAGCATTCAAAGACTTCAACGCAAAGATGCTGCTCACAAACTTCAAATATATGCTTACTGACCTTTCATGTTGGTAGCAGGGAATGACCAAAACTAATTATCACTTTTAAAAATATTGTTTATTGTTCACTGTTTTGACGTTTTGTTCGTCCAGATTTTATTTCGAGTGTCGGAAATTGGGAAGGGTCGGCGTTATTGTTTTGCTAGTCTTGTGTTACATATGCAACAAAATGTGATATATTTTATTTAAAACGAAATAAAACAAAATCAAATAAATCATTTTAATGTGTGCCTCATTTGTTCATTCAGGGATTCAAAAATATTCTCGGGTAATAGAAAAATATATATTTGTACATTAAATAACTGAATTAAAGGTGGATACCTTATATTTTTGTAAACTTAAAATGTCCATGGGGAGAGGCGGAGTTCGAAAAACGTACAAATACTGAACCAGATAGCCAAGAAAAAGCTCCTTAATTAAAAGATTGACGATGAAATAGAGAAAAATAAGAATCCATAAAGAAGCCCAACACAAAAAATGAAAAATGTTGCAAGCTCGGGTTATAATTGAGCATGTTCATGGACGGTACTGTCAAGTGCAAACTACAGTCCACGCCCCTAGCACCGGCTTAAGCAGAATTCAACATTTACATGAAATTGGTACAAGTCTAATTTTGAATTTTAAACATCCGCAGATGTGTTCATTTGGCGGTTATCATGGAACCTTCAATGTGACACGTAAGTGCCATTCCATTGTTTGCCCTAAACGAGAAAACAATGGGGGGAACTAAATAAAATGGAATTTTTGAAAGGGGATCAGAGGTTATGAAGCCTGCATATCACAGATAAGACGTCAAAAGACAAATTTAAAAAGCAGGTCACATATCCTAATGGTGATTCAACAGTTTTCAAGTAAGGAATACTGGAACCACCCAACAAGAAAATAGCCGAATAGAAAGAACTAAATTACCACAAGCACAACAATAATGTCGTGCTGATCGATCTTTAAGCCGCAAAAAGAACAATCGTTTATTTGGTCTCTTTAAAAAAACGAAAGGAGAAATCTCTTTGTATCATGTTTAAAAACAAAGGTCATTGGCATGACGTAAAGTCATTCATTGTACAATGTATAGAAGCATAGTATTAAAAGGTCCACTATTTAGATAATAAATACATTATAATATGCTTTGTGTACGTAACATCTGATGATATCTACGCAAGAAACAATATTTTATATTAAGTATAATCATTATTTTCAGTTTGCTAAACACGATATATATAAAAACGCAAAAATAAGATGCATTATAGTATAAAATACAAACACTAATACCAAAAATGTAAATGTGCCATGTATATCTTAATTAAGAGAAACGAACAAAAGATCTACCGGACAAAAGCCGTCCCGTAAAAAAATGACAAGGCGGACAAAAGCCCTCCGTGAAAATGACAGGGCGGCAAAAGCCCTCCCGTGAAAATCAGTGGGCGGACAAAAGCCATTTTTGGACGGGAGGGCTTTTGTCCGGGAGGGCTTTTGTCCTACACTCCTTAATTAACCAAGGCTACAGGCATTACAGTTACTACACATGACCCATTCCATATACTAGTACCTCACAAAACGAAAATATACGCTCCTCCGAAAACTAGATTCACTGTTTTCCTATATGCATCCATAATGAACTGAAGTGACTTTCAATATGTTTGTATTTATAAGTACATATTGAGAAGAAAAAAACATCATTAAATACATCGAGGGAAAGAATAAAACTGGTTATAAACTTAAAAACATAAAACAAAAGGTGTTTCAATGAATATACTTTTTTACAAGTGGCTTCCGCTCTTTCAGACTTAGTAGGCACGGACCCTGACATTTCATCAGCCATGCATGTTTTGAGACCAAAATAGAAAAACTTTTATGCAATGTTATTAAAAAAGATCAAAATGTTTTGGACCCAAAATTGATAATTGTGCGCTAACAATTGACATGATGTTTAGTGTTTCTCAACAAAGATGGAGAAGCCATTGGATGGAGAAGAACAGAGTCTACTGTTGTTCCCTTTTGACGCTGATGTTGACGCTGATGAAAACGACGTGTATCAATTATATTTCCCTACAAATATCAGGACAAAACAGTCGCTCTTCAGTATATGAACCAAATGGCGTTTTCACTGGCAATACTCACGAGCACCAATCATATCCCTGACTTTGGCTAATGGGCACAATGTATCCTGCACGCGTGTCATTTTAAAAGACTTGGTTCATTTGTGCTTCGATTATATTTTGATTTTTTTTTATTCACATAAGTATTGTTCATCTGAAATTTGATTGGTTGTCGATATGTCAGGGGGCCTTTATTGTCTGGCAAAGAGCCCGAATCTCCGAAGGAATTTGAAGTTGATGTCTCTTCAATGTAAGCGGCTAACAGACTTTCGCCAATGCCACAATTTTGATTGGGGATGATGATACATTGTATGTCGCTCGACGGTTTCTTTGTTGCTAATTGACGTCTAAATAAATGCTTCCGGAACTTGGCGGTCGTGTCGTTTCTTTGAAGCGATCCCCGCTCTAGCCGCTTCTTACGCGACGCCACTGTAGTAACATGCATATTTTGTAGCGCTAGCCATCTACACGTACAGTACTGCATGATGCACTCAACAACTTTCCCTCAAAAGCATTGTTTCTATAAATTGTATTGGCTATATGAATCTATACATTCTAACATTTTGTTGTGAGTTAAGTACATATACCAACTTTGTTCTGCTAAAGCCGTTGCTTTGGGGCGTGGACTTGATTATGATTTTTCTATTTGTGTCCGTCCATAACTTTGTTATTTATGGATGAATTTTAAAATAATTGCAAATAATATGAAGTACACTGGTACGAGGTGTTTCGTTTGTATGCATGAATATGTAAGACATAATGACAATGTGTCGCGCGCATGAATCAGGTCCCTAGCGCAAAGGTCAAACTTGCTGTTCTAATTTCGTGATATTTTTCTCGTAAAAGTGTACGGTCATTTCTAGGTTATTTTAGAATAAGTAATAGTTATAGTTCAGATTTTAAAAAATATGGAATTTATTGCAAGCGTAGCGTAGCGGAGCGCAGCAATAAGTTCTATATTTTTTAAAATATGAACTATAACTGGCTTACCGTTTGACCCACTTTCGTGGAATAAGTCACGTACGAAGTGTCGGTACAGCGTTTGATGTAATACGAGTCCCGCCCTAACTAGTATAGATTGACAGGCCAGCACATGGTCGTAGCGTTTTGACCTGTCAATTAAAGCATTGCATTTTTATGTATTTTTATATCATTAGTCATCATGTAACAATCCTGCGATCAGGCTGTGTTTGACATGAACATAGCAAGAATCATGTTTTTGAACAATTTCATGTCGAATAATACGCAGGTTTTATATGCAGACACAAGCAAAAAGAGGGAAAAGCTCAGGTAAATATTTTATAAAAAATATTCTCGAATTGTCGCAATATCTAACTGCATCATTATCTGAATTGTAACATGACCAAGCGCGCAGCTTTTGTACGCCCAACCAGCACCGAACCTCAAAGTATTGAGGTTAATTATTCAAACATAACATGATTAATCTGCCTAAAATGCTGTTGCAATTATTAAAAAAAACTTTGAAAATCATATTTAAGGGGTTTCTTTGATATTTGCATTTTGCAGGCCGATTTGAAAAGCTTTTGACATCTGATGACATTAAGAAAGACCAGAAATACAGTGCCCTATAATACAACGAAAAACAACAACTGGGCAGTGCGCGTCTGGAGGGAGTTGGCTGAAAACCGCAACCTACAACCGGAGACTAAGCAAGAGCCTGGTTATCCTAATTCCGTTCAAATAGAGCAGTTCCGTTCATGTGCAGAAATGGATTTTTGGTTACAATGATTCATCAGTGAAATTGAAAGGAAAAATGGTGTATTTTATCCACCAACAACTTTACTAAACATTGCTGCAAGGCTACAACGGTATCTTCGAAATGAAAAATCCATGCACGTGAACTTTGTTAAAACTGAAGAACTTTTTTTCTGAACTTCGCAGAATATTGGATCCATGCATGCGCGAGTTGACTAACGAGGGTATAGGGGTCGAAGTCAACTGTTAAAAAAGTTTAGATTTTAACAAAATGTGGAAAAAAAAAATGTCTTGGAATTATGAAAAATGGATATTCTGTATGATCTTTTAAAGATATGTGTTAGTTTCGAACTTTGAGATTTCTCTCGCTCCATGTCTATTATTTTCAGTTATCAGCCACAAACTGTTTTCTAATGTTTGAATTATAACCATGACGGTATAGGGAATGTACTGTTTCAATATTTTTTATACATGTAAAAGCTTGGATTTATAAATAACCGTATGAAATAGCTTTCTTATTTGTTTACTTTATTCGCATGCTACATTCATTGTCTAATGTAAAACTCCGCCCATATCCATAACGTCATATTTGCCAGATACCACGTCAATACCTGTTAAAATAAGTCTACTTATTTTCCACATACACCAGTCCCGGTATAGTGTATGCAATATATTTCAAATAAATTGGAGCATTTGATTGGATAAGAAAGTGGGACAAACGGTAACTTGACATAAGGGTGTTGTACATGGTGACTTTACGCGTCGTATGCAAGAATCGGATCTCCAGCTCAAACGACAATGGCACACTTGTGTTCTAAAGTCATATAATATGATTTTTTTAAGTTCGTAGCAAACAATTTTGTCATTCCTGGAAGGATTTTAAAATAGCATGGCATAATTTTTTGTTAGACAATATGATGACCTATTGAGGTCTCTAGTTCAAAGGTCAAGATTACATTTTTGCGTCAAATGTCATGATTGTGCATGTTCTTCTATTGTATACATTAGGCCACTAAAGTTATGAGTATATGTAGCTTGACATCAAACAAATTGCAACACAAGCTTTCTTTAGTATTTTGCAATCAATATATATGCATGGACCTTGTAGTAAAACTCTAAAAAAATATACCTTCAGAAACTTGACTTTTGGCAGGGAAAAGAGTCAACTCGGCCCTATACCAACTCGGCACGGGTCAACTCGGCACGGGTCAACTCGGCCCACTTCACAAAAATATGTATAACGTATTAACTTTGCTATGCATGTTGTTAAGGTAAATGAATAATAAGAAATATCTTATTATTATATAATTATACATTGTACTTCTTCTGAAATAAAGTATATTTAGAAAAAAAAGTTATTTATCTGTCTTGCAGATTCGATAAAATTTATATAGATCTAGATTCTAATAAAATGTGTTTGTAAAATAATATTAAAAAAAAAATGAAACAAAAACGTGTTTACTTAATATCATAAGCTTCTAATTAAATCTTCCGTATAAGCGCATTGATTGTTGCCGAAATTCATTTACACGTGTCATACGTTTTTTTTTCTTCTATCAAATAGAAAGACCTTGTCTGTGCATTATCTAGTTAAAGTAATAAAGAAGAGAACAGAAGTTAAATATGTAGAAATACAGTGAGATACGCAATCGTTTATCTTTACTCGCAATTCTACTGATAAGAAAAGCTTGTCTGCTGCTAGTTCGAAACTGTCAATCCGTGTATTATAAATAATTACAATAATTACAATAAATATTGTTAACACAACCCTAAATATTAATAATTGAAAAGTGGGCCGAGTTGACCCGTGCCGAGTTGGAATAGGGCCGAGCTGACTCGGGGGCCGAGTACGTTTTAGGGCCGAGCTGACCCGGATTCTTTGGCAGGTAGTTTAAGAGTACCTGTCCAGGCATACAAATCGTAATATAATATCGTAATATGTTTAATATGTGGCGACTGTCTTGTCTTTCCCTGTTATAGATTGGTAGGTTTTTAGCCAGCATGTATTGGTGTTCAAAAAAAATAGAATTTGCAATGAATAATAACAGGTTTGGCCTCTTTTTTATTATTTATTCACTTGTGACACACAAGATTATTACCCCACCCACTCATAATAATAATGCAAAACGTTCAAATTGCATTATCTTAAAAATACCTAATACATGTATTTACAATTGAAAAGAGATTCAAATAATATTTGCTTATTAAGCTTATATAAATAAAGAAACATAATCACTTAAGACATTTTAAAAAGCAAAATGTAACATACGTTACATCAATTACATTGACATTATTCTACAGCATTTCTTAACTATTTTTGAAAAATTTATGAAAATAAAGAAAACAAACTTAGTTATTTTTCCTAAAATCTGTAGGAACAAACAATGCACCTGGTAATATACTCAATTTCTGAAAGTAACTCGTTACTTAGTCTTTTGCTGTGTCATTTAACATATGTGTACGTTACCAAAGTCTCATCCATCCAAATATTACCCATAAATGTTATGCAAACTATCACTTTTAACATGATTTAGTAGAAATAACTTCATTTATCATCGCCAGTATTGTCCAACTATCTATATTGCACAACACTTAATTTAGTGAAGAATAAATGCTGAAAATGAGCTGTTGTTATGTCTTTAGTAATGGTTCAAAATTAGAATTTTATATGTACAAAATGCCAATTTTATGTCATGTATCATTTAGGCTGCTTTAAAAAATATTTCACCTTTGAAATTGAATGCCATCACATCTTGTTAAACCTATTTATGTTTTCTTCTCGTCGTAATGATAACAATACTCTTTTCTATCATTTCGGCTTTACATCCAGTCATCTAAAATGGAATTAAAAAGAGATTAAAAAAAAACATTGTCTGGTCTTAAAAAAATAATACTATTCATCAAATAAATTTTACCCAAAAGTGGAGAAATTTCTTCAGAGAAATGCATAAATGTGGGTGCAATATAGAGCAAAATGTATGTTCAACGTCAAACACAGCTTTCATGATCACAGACTCAATCAAACCATGCCTGTAATTTTCAGTAAATTTGCTGTTTTTAATGCTTCCGAGGGATCACTTATTTTACATCACAACAACAGCAGATGTGAAGTGCTGTGTGGCAGCCGTAAAAAGTTACCCCGTACTTCACTTCAGTGTTGTTATATTTTTCTGGTCTTTCGGGATCATTGAATCCAGCACTTTTAAGTGTTGAGAATTTAGTACCGCTCAATCCGGTGCTAGGGGGCATGAGGGATGTTGCACTTTTTCATTATCCGTCATATACAGACTCAATCAAACCGGCTCTGCAATTTTCATGTAAATTTGCTTTTTAATGCATCTGAGGGATCACTTTTTACCAGATATTTAAATTACATCTGTAACTGTTATTGACGAGAGAAACAGAATTAAATAAAAGGAGGCATTTCGCCTGTGGTCACATGGTTGTAGGTATGACAGGGCTTACAGTTTTGGCTTATCAAAAAAAGCACCCGAACTATTTATCAATCACTTCATATAAATGAGTTATCTGTTCGTTTAGGCCAATACTTTCAATATGATTCACAGACCATATTATGCTGTAGTTTTCATAAATATAGGACGGACAGCATATATATTGAAAGGAAAGCAAACAGATAGACAAACCCTATTAAAGATAGGCAGATGTTAACAGTATCTCAGAATCAAGTTTTACAACTATCAAATTTTATTTTTTGGTAAAGACAAAAAACAGACGGACAGAAAGGCAGATAGACATGTTTTTAAACAGAAAGACAGACGGTGTAGATGGGCATACAGATATCCATATTAGCACAAACATCTCTGATTCATTACGTTTGTATTGAAACTATCTTATCTCATGTGTTTGTAAAATTGTACAACAAATTTAACACTCAAAATGGGGATCTATTACCACTGGCAAAGCAACAGTTAACTCTGAATATAGCTCCTCATCAATATTTGTAGCACAATTTAGTTAAACAAGAGACACAGATAGCCTCTGGTTAAACCATGGAGCTCAACAGCAATTTGAACTGCTTACTGTGACTGTAAAATAAGTTTTCTCCCTTTTTTGGAATCACAATTTTGAAATTACATAATCATTGTAAATTCTGTATCTGTTTTTGACTCCCCTGACAACTCATATATCACTAGTATGTAAAAAAGATAATATACTCGTATCACGCTCAGTATTACCTTTCAATTCTTATCTTCCAAATGTTATTAAAATGAAAACATAGTAGCTATCATACACAATGACATTTTCATACCAAAAACTAATGATCTGTTAATAAATATCATGCATTTATGTTTCTAAAATTAATAACAATTTATTCTAGATTTCGTGCATTGTTTACCCAAACACGCTTCCGTAGTTACATTTTGAAGCTACCAAGGATAAACTTAAATTTGTTTATTTTTCCTACTTCATAAACATCTTATTATTAAAACGAATGTTAATACATTGGCTAATGATTATTTATATGTCATGAAAATTTAAAAAAAACTTTACTGTTTTAAACGACAAACGCTGATTTATATACACGCGAAAACCCATTACAATTCATTCATTGTATTTGATATTTGGGCATGTACGAGGCTAAAAGTTGTAAAAACAAGTAAATATAATATGAAAATTTATACATACTTTGCACAACAGCTTCAAATCCAACTCCAAGTAGTAAATGTGTTAATTTTGATATATTTAAATCGCGCGGCCTCATAACTTTTGTTTACCTCGACACCGGTTACAGTATAAAACTCTATGTATGGTGTACATGCAGAGCCATATAAAAACTCGAAACAAATGCAAAATTTGAATTGCTTTTTTTACTGGTTTGCCATGGTTAGATTTTTTTAGGGTTTTTACCTGTTTTATATGATGTATATAACAAACTAAAAATGTAAAAAAAGCTTGTGTTGCAATTTGTTTGACGTTAAATTTTACTTTAATTAATAATCAGACTACATGTAGCTTTGTTATTCATGGATGGACTTAGAAATAAATATTCATAAATATGCTGCTTATTAAGATGACATGTAGTAAACAAAATTTAGTTATGCAGCCTAAAGGTCAAGTTCATACTTCAATGTCATAATTCATGACATGATAGTGCATGATAGTGCATTGATAGTCATGTCCAGTCAAAATCTTTGTCATTCAAATGAATGCCCAGTAAGTGTCATCAACATCATCAAAAGTAAATGCTACTTGGAACGGTACTTTGTCTAGTTCATTGTTAAAAACATTTTCATCAAAATTTTTGTAACTCCTAAAAGGTATTCTCTTTTTAGATACGGTATTAACCTGTTCTTTCAGAGTTGTAAATATCATACTATGGCAGTCACTTATGCTGCTACTGATAACTGATGAAAATTTACATAGCAAAGAGGACGAGTTTGTTAAAATTACATCAATAAGGGGGTTGGGTTGTCTATATTCTTAAAACATGTTGGTTTGTCAATTAGATTTACCAAGTTGAAACTATCCATGATGTTTGTAAGGAGTTTACTTTTGGTAGGATTTAGCATATCATAGTTTAAGTCCCCAGTTATAATTACATGGTCAAATTTAATGAATAATTTGTCTAATGTTTCAGATAGCCTTGATTCAAAAAGATGGTCAGACATTGAAGGTGGTCTATATATAAAAATAATTCCCCATTTTCTTTTTAACAAATTCAATTCAAAACATAAATTTTCCAGACCTTGATTTTCTAAATCTGTACGGCGTTTAATAGGTAAATCAGCCCGTATTAGTGTCAGCAAGCCTCCTGTTGCACCAATTATTGTCAAATACTTTGGTTTGAGAATTTGACATATTGAAAAAAGTGCGTTTGATATGATGATTTGATTGAACAAGAAATGAAAGAAATATTATCACAATCATAAATATATAATATTAATACGCTTGTAATATGAGAAAACACCGCAGTTTAGATTGCTTGTTGGGGTTTATGACCGCAACCCAAAACTCGACGACATCGATTCATACATTAATTCGTTTTTGTGTGAAAAATGGCGGAAAGGTTCAAACAGGTAATTGACAATTACTGAGATATCAGTCGAGGTGTGCTAGAAATATGATAAAATATCATTAACGTATTATCAAAAACAATTCTTCTTTGAAATTTAATAATGTGTAAGGTATTCCTGTATCGGATTCTAAAAAACATCTATGGCTCTAACTTGAACAATTTCGGATATAAAAGTTTTCGGATGATTACTTTGGTAATGCTTTACTTAGTGAATATAATTTTTATTACAACATAAATTTATGATAAAATTAATGATTTTTTTTATTTTATTTAGAAAACTGTTCAGCAATTACTTCAGCTGTATTTCAAAGATGATAAAACTAAAAGTAAGTCTTTGTTTTATATGTTGCCATTGTTGGAGCAAATTCATTAATTTAGCCTATGTAGGACTACTGTTAAAGCGTTTATTTAAGATCTCTTTTCAAAATTCAACTTGGCATGTATTTTGACTCAATTATGCCCCATAATGAACATAATAAAATTTTATGCCAGTTCTGTATACATCGACAGGCGCGTAGCTAGCCTATAAAGAATGTGGATTCAAAATAATCTAGGGGGATCAGGGGGCATGCCCCCCCCCTGAAAATTTTGAAATAAATGGTGCAATTTGGTGCATTTTGGGGCCTCCGGAGAGCTTTCTTGACCAACGAAAATCCATTTATTTTAGCATAAAAATGGAGATGAATAGCTTTACTTTCGTTTATTTCAACTAGTCTACATTTCACAGCAAGTCTAACTTGCGGCCTTTGCTGGCCGCAAACTCGTTAATGATAATATCAATATCTATTTCCATGTGTCTGTAGGCGTGCAACATGGCTAGTCCAGACATCCGTTCTGTGAGCATCGTTGATCTCATGTAGTTTCATAAAAATTCCATGTATCAATATAACTAATGATCTACCAAGAAGGAACTATTTCAAAAATGCAGAGTAATACGACAAATGCACCAGAATTTTTCACATTTGCATCATGAATTCACTGATTCAGGTTGGTTAGTTCAAAATGTTGTCAGTCTTGCTAGAATCGGTTCACAGACATGGTCAAACATGTCATTACTCAACAAACGGACCGAAACAAATAAAATTATAAACACTAGGCATACATAGTAACATTTTAGTTATAATTACCTCTTTTCTATCGCTGATTCTGCTGATGACTTCTTTAAGAACTCGATGTAAACATTTGTTTACATTTCGAAAATACGGCGCGTGCAAACTTCCGACTTTGAAGAGCTGCAAAGGCCGACAACTTTTCAAAAAAATACTACGGTATGGTGTACGATTTAGGCTATATGATTTATAAAGTATTCAGTGTGGTAATTATCAGATCTTAGAAGCGAACGCGGCTGAATTTCAAACCACATTTTTTTTACTAAAAAATTTTTTTTTGTAAAATAATGTGGATTCAGCTGCGTACTCGCGTATAGGCAGCTACGCGCCTGATCGATGTAGCCCTTTGTGAACTTTGGAAGAATTGGTGCAACACCAACATTACAGTTCTTAGGCATCCATTTGAAACTTGATATAAGTCATCAGGATCATAATTGGAAGTCACTATCCAAGGCCCATACTTCTTGGCATGCATTTAGATTTTTATGATATGTGGCCCTTTGTGAACTTACAAAAATTTTTGGTCAATATCCGAGTCTCATAAATTTTACATGAATCAGGTACGTATATTAACATACGTACCTGCATGAATGCACTTTTCAATGAAATCTTCATTTTTGTTAATCTCTTGTTTTGCTATCAAGCATTGAGAACGGACCATTGATAGAGCATTCCTTAACTACTGTTATGTTTTTTTCCAAAATGATAAAACTTAGACAAATTTTGTAATGCTGTATTGACATAAAATTTCATAATGCTGTATTGATCATACATACATGTATACAATAATACACTATATATATATATTGTTATTTAGTAAGAAAATGAAAACAATGTGACATCAAATCATTTGATAAAAATATGTACATTGTATTATATCCTCTTTTTTCAGTGACTGCAGAAAGTTTAGCATTGATGACTGAAGTAGCTACCATATTTGTGGCTGGTTAGTGTGTTGTATGTTACTTTGCAATTTTAATCACACAGTAAAGGCTAGCCAATACATTAATTTAACTGACATGATTTACCACTACTGTACCCAATAGAGCTGTCAGATGATGATTTTGAGAACAACTTTTTAAATAGGAAGAACATGCATGGGTACCTTTCTGTCTAGTACTAGTCTCAATTTAGTCTTATGTGGACACATACAAATGTAGATACAACCACAAGACTACTGTAAAAAAGAAAAAGAAAAGTGATTACTGAGATGATGAAGGGTAAATGCTTATGCTGATGAATCCCTCAGCTAAACTGTTGATTACCAGGCTTATTTTTTGGCATTTTTTTCTTCCTTTCAGGTGGCTTGCAAGAGTCAAACTTACATGTATTTGTCTGTAATTTGAATCAATCTTTAAAAACTGATTTGATATATCAGCAATCTGTCTCTTTCATTGTTAATAATCAATAATCAGTAGAACCTTTAATTTTATCTGAATTGTTTCTTCATTTGTTGTAAAGACATGTTATTACATTGCTGCATCAAGTCAGTATGAAACTATGTAAATAAATTTTATTAGCATGCCATGATATTATCATTATTTTATATATTTTCATATATTTATATTACTTTAGAGGCTGTTGGAAGAACCATCAGAGAGGCAAAGGTAAATTTTTTTATGCCACCGCAGCATTTTATATAGTAAAAACTTTAAAAAGATTTCTTCTAGCAATTGACAAATGCTAGAGGTTAGATATTTTGCATGAAACATGGTGTAGTGAAGCTCTAGCAAGATTGTTCAAATTATAGCCCTGGGGTCAAAATTGCCCCCGCCCCGGGGGTCATTGATTTTCAATATATACATATAGTAAAAAAAATCAAAAAATCTTACTGTCTGAAGGTACAAGGCTTAGTGTTGTATTAAATGCGGTGGCATAGCATTTTTCTCAAATGCAATTTTGTTTGTGTGTGTTACAGAGAGATGAAAATAATGAAAATATTATATACATGTAAGGATAGTTACTGTGAAAGCTATTGTGAAAATAACTCTTTTGAAACTTATTGTATCTGGGATTAAATTGTGTGTTTCAGTTTACTGTTATTATTTATTAGTTCAGTTAAACTGGATGGTTTCAGTAAAGACACTAAATTGTACATGCGTGTATAACTGAATGTGTATTTAATTTATCTCAAGTGATTTATTATATTAGAAAATAGGTAAAATGATCTTTATATATGGATCCTGATCAGACTGCGCGGATGCGCAGGCTGTTCTGAGTCCATGCTGGTCGCAAACCCATTATGTTGGTTTTGTCATGACACGGCTCAAATGAGTTAAAATATATTGCAGCTGGATGTTGAAGAATTTACACTACAGTTTACAAAAAAAGTAACAATAATGGTTTCATGATATGTATGATAATATTTGAACAAGAGGGCCATGATGGCCCTGAGGTCGCTCACCTGTATATAGGCCCCCAACCCCCCCCCCAACGTTGCAGGGCCAATTTAACCTAAGGGCTTTTATTTGCACAAACTTGGTAGACACCCATAAGAAGATGTTTCATGCTAAACATCTAAGCTCTAGCTCATTGGGCTTTTTAAAAGAAGATTTTTTTAAGTTTTTACTATACACATATAGTTAAAAACAATGACACCCCTGGGGCCGGGCCAGTTTTGACCCCAGGGCTTTTATTTGAACAAACTTTGTAGACACTTACTAGAAGATGTTTCATGCTTAATATCTAAACTCTAGCTATTTGGGTTTTTTCAAAGAAGATTTTAAGTTTTTGCTATACACATATAAGGAAAATCAATGACCCCCGGGGCGGTGCCAATTTTGACCCCAGGGCTTTTATTTGAACAAACTTGGTAGACACCTATTAGAACATGTTTGATGCTAAATATCTTAGCCATAGCTCTTTGAGTTCTTTAAAAGAAGATTTTTTAAGTTTTTACTATATGCATATAGGGAAAATCAATGACCCCCCGGGGCGGGGCCAATTTTGACCCCAGGGCTTTTATTTGAACAAACTTGGTAGACACTTATTAGAACATGTTTCATGCTAAATATCTTAGCTCTAACTCTTTTGGTTCTTTAAAAGAAGATTTTTTAAGTTTTTACTATATGCATATAGGGAAAATCAATGACCCCCTGGGGCGGGGCCAATTTTGACCCCAGGGCTTTTATTTGAACAAACTTGGTAGACACCTATTAGAACATGTTTGATGCTCAATATCTTAGCCATAGCTCTTTGAGTTCTTTAAAAGAGAATTTTTTAAGTTTTTACTATATGCATATAGGGAAAATCAATGACCCCCTTGGGCGGGGCCAATTTTGACCCCAGGGCTTTTATTTGAACAAACTTGGTAGACACCCATTAGAACATGTTTCATGCTAAATATCTTAGCTCTAGCTCTTTGGGTTCTTTAAAAGAAGATTTTTAAGTTTTTACTATATGCATATAGGGAAAATCAATGACCCCCCGGGGCGGGGCCAATTTTGACCCCAGGGCTTTTATTTGAACAAACTTGGTAGACACCTATTAGAACATGTTTCATGCTAAATATCTTAGCTCTAGCTCTTTGGGTTCTTTAAAAGAAGATTTTTTAAGTTTTTACTATATGCATATAGGGAAAATCAATGACCCCCCCGGGGCGGGGCCAATTTTGACCCCAGGGCTTTTATTTGAACAAACTTGGTAGACACTCACTAGAAGATGTTTCATGCCAAATATCTAAGCTCTAGCTCTTATGGTTCTTTAAAAGAAGATATTTTAAGTTTTTTCTTTTGGTTGCCATGGCAACCAGAGTTCTGCATGGAATTAAATTCTTTGAACAATTTTTAAAGGTGACCACCAAAGGAACATTCCTGTGAAGTTTGGATGAAATTGGCTTAGTGGTTTATGAGGAGATGTCATTTAAAGTAAAAGTTTACGGACGGACGGACGACGGACGGACGACGGACGGACGGACGCCGGACGAAAAGCGATCACAAAAGCTCACCCTGTCACTTTGTGACAGGTGAGCTAATAAAAATGATTAGACAGAAAATGAAACAACAAGACAAGTGTTATGAATAAAAAATTTATGATAATCCTTTCAAGAATATCTGAAGTAGCTGCACTTTTTTGATAATCAGAAGTTAGTTTTTCTTCAACATGGAGATACTATTCACCAATGGGAAGAATATTATCACGGTGCATTCATTACTTAGAAACTTTTGAAGTACATTTCTATATTTTGAAGAGTTTTATTTGTTTCTTTCCTTTTCAGAAAGATGGTGATGTTGAACTGAGTTTGGAACAATTTGAAAAAATTCTTCCACAATTGGTATGTTTTAAATTGAATACTTGTATAGTGTATAAAGCTATATCTGTATATTTCTGCTGCCTGCAGTTTACAAATTTTTTGTTTGATTTTTGTGTCGCCTTGAAAAAGGCAACATACAGGGGTCACTTTTGTCGGCGTTGTCCGCGTCCCCTTAAGCTTGTCCGGAGCATAAGTCAGTCATTATAAGTCGGATTGACTTCAAACTTGGTATGCATGCTTCTGATAATGACCCAAAGTGCAGTGCACAAGAACCGGTACTGTACACTTCTTCATTTTTGAGTTATTGCCCTTTGTTAATTTTCATACTTTATTTTTGTACGGGCCATTTCTCCTAAAGTATAAAAGCTATGGACTTGAAACTTCATAGGGTGATAGATGTTATTAAGAAGAAGTACAGTGCACAAGAACTGGTACTCTGCATTTCTCATTTTTTGAGTTATTGCTCTTTGTTAATTTTCATACTTTATTTTTGTCCAGGCCATTTCTCCTAAAGTATAAAAGCTATGGACTTGAAACTTCATAGGATTATAAATCTAATTAAGAAGAAGTGCAGTGCATATGAACCGGTACTCTGCATTTCTTAATTTTTAAGTTATTGCCCTTTGTTAATTTTCATACTTTATTTTTGTCCAGGCCATTTCTCCTAAAGTATAAAAGCTATGGACATGAAACTTCATAGGATGATAGATCTTATTAAGAAGAAGTCCTGTGCTCAAGAACTGGTACTCTGCATTTCTTAATTTTTTGAGTTATTGCCTTTTGTTAATTTTCATACATTATTTTTGTCCAGGCCATTTCTCCTAAAGTATAAAAGCTATGGTCTTTAAACTTCATAGGATGATAGATCTCATTAAGAAAAATGCAGTGTACAGGAAACGGTACCTGCACTTCTTTATTTTCTTTATTTTTGTCCTGGCCATAAATTCTCCTAAACTATATTGTTCACAAGGCGACACATCCAACTTGCGGAGTTCTAGTTGAAAACAAATAATACCAGAATGTCTGTGTGAAAGGAATAAGTTGGTATTTTTCCTTTAGAGTGATTGGCACATACACAAAATCATCGCAAAACTTTTACAAACCTACTTAAAAGGTGATGTTGTAATTGTGTTGTCTTGTCTTTTTATCTGTTTGTACAGATTCCTATCTTAGAACTGGTTGGTCCGATTGTTATGAATCTTGGACAAGAATTTATATATGAAATAGGTAGTGAGGCTAACCAAATTACACCAATATCCAATTTTTAATTATTTGCTCATGTTCCTTTGTTACATCTTTTGTTGTCAATGTCTGTCTAAACCCAGAAAATAGACTTACCATAATCATAGTTAAATATTTTACTTTGTTAGATTATTAGAGTTATATATAAGCAATTACTTTTAGATTGTTGCAAATTTCCATGATTGTAGATTTGAAATTGGTCTTATTTAATGTTTTAATTCTTTTTCAGTTACTTGACCTTTGAACATAAACAAGGAAAAGAATAATGTTATATGATAAACAGCTGCCGTTGTTCAGATGATTCTTGTTCTTGAGATTCTTTGCTGAAAAGCAATATTCCAGCAAAGGAAGGATATAATAATAATTATTTAAATGCACAAAGTTTAAACTGAAATTAGGAAATTTAGTTTTTCCAAGGCACTATTCTTCTAGTTATAAATACAAAATATGTGTTTGGATCTACAGAATTTCTTTTTAAGTTACATTAATCTGAAATGAAGAATGTATATCAAAATCCCCTTGATCATAATCCCCTTGGTTGAAAAATGACATAGTGATCGAAATCCCCTCAACAGAAATGACCGGGTGTTCATAATCCCCTTGATGGATAGTCAAAATCCCCTTGGCAAAAATGATGGGGTGGTCAAAATCCCCTCAATTTGTGAAAAACAACCCCCTTTACTCAATATTCTTTTTCCTTTGATCTTTTGTCACTCCAGCTAAACTATTGTGTTACATAAAGAAATGTTGCAAACAGCAGTTACATTGAGTAGAGGAAAGAGTATGGAGTATACTTTAGCAATATAATACAGGTTATTTTTAAATACTCCAATGTTGTCATTTTCATGTTAATATAAAATATAAAACCAGACATAATATTTCACTCTTATTTATTTTCTGACAGCACATTTTACATATGTTAGCACATTCACAGAATTTACATAGCACCGACATTATTTTATTCTGATAATCTGTCCCAGAGCACCCAAGAAGTCTTCAAGGGATTTAATGCCACTTGCGTACTGTGAGCACAAAACTTTCAGTCTCTGCTGGTGAGCTTTAGTGGCCTTCTTCACTCGTTTCTGTAGAAGTTCACCACGATTACATCTCAGAATTTCAGCTGCCACCATTTTTGCATCCTTTTCAACACATTGCACAACTGTCCAAAGTGAAGGATTTGAATGTCCAACAAGGTGCTTAAACCCATTGTTCCAAGATTCACACTGGTTATTTGTTCTATCCTGGTCAGTCATTGTGGCACTGTGCACATTCCAAATTGGTGGAGGAAATCTTGGAGAGGAGCGTCGGAACCTCATATTTCCATTAGCAGTGATGACTGCGCGAAAGGATCCATTTACATAGTTGGAGTCAAAATACTCAACCAGACACTGTAGATGATCATTTATTTGTTTGTATTTTACAATTTTCTCAGCAATAATAACATCAATAAAGGGTGTCATTATTAACTGGCTGTGACAAACATACACCTTTTAATTGTTTGTATGCTTTTCTCTTTTTTTTCAGCAATTCTTGAAGCAGTTGGTTCTTAAATTCATTGAACTAAAAAGAAAAATAAGAAAAGAAATTTCCCAACCATTTCACATTATTTGAGGGGATTTTGACTACCCACTGAGGGGATTATGACCACCCCTTTATTTTTGCCAAGGGGATTATGATAACCCTGTCATTTCTGTTGAGGGGATTTCGATCACTATGTCGTTTAACAACCAAGGGGATTATGATCAAGGGGATTTTGAGCGTCTCCCGAAATGAACAATCTCTGCATTGGAAGATGATTTTATATAACTTAATTTTGTATCAATTACTCATAAGTAAACATATATGTTCACTTTATATAGTAGCAGTTATTATGACTTACATAATTCAATATAAACCAAGTAGTTGGCCAGTCTGTACATCATTACAGTTGTCAGGCCAGCCGTTACATCTGTGAAGTTTATTATCAGGCCAGCTGTTACATCTGTGCAGTTTATCATATGCTCAGCTGTACCCAGCCTGTACGTCTGTGCAGTTTATTGGCAGGCCAGCCTGTACGTCTGTGCAGTTTATTGGCAGGCCAGCCTGTACATCTGTGCAGTTTTTTATTAGGCCAGCTGTTACATCTGTGCAGTTTATCATATGCTCAGCTGTACCCAGCCTGTACATCTGTGCAGTTTATTGGCAGGCCAGCCTGTAACGTCTGTGCAGTTTATTGGCAGGCCAGCCTGTATGTCTGTGCAGTTTATTGGCAGGCCAGCCTGTACGTCTGTGCAGTTTATTGGCAGGCCAGCCTGTACGTCTGTGCAGTTTATTGGCAGGCCAGCCTGTACGTCTGTGCAGTTTATTGGCAGGCCAGCCTGTACGTCTGTGCAGTTTATTGGCAGGCCAGCCTGTACGTCTGTACAGTTTATTGTATGGTCAGCTGTTACATTTATACAGTTTATTGTCAGGCCAGCCTTCAGTTTAACCAAACTATATACTATTGTCTAGTCAATTATTGAAAATTGGCCTTGCATAATTATTTGTTGTACAGGTAACCCTTTCTAAACCTCGCACACAGGTCTGTAATCATACTCCTGAAATAGGTTATTTAATTTTCATATTAATAATTATGTACAGCAAGAATTAACACCTTACTTTTTACACCTTATCAACAATTTATCTGTTTTTTCTTAGTGATTTACAAGTTTAGGATACAAATTGGGTATGATTTATACCTGTAATTTTTGTGTTATGGATCTACATGTACATGTAAATAGATTGTAATTTTAATTTTATATGTTCTTTAAATGTTCATTATTTATGTTTAGCTGGTAAATTTGAAAATAAAAGCTATATCTGTTATATTTTTTGTTTTTGAGTCTTTGATTTTATATTTTATAATAGTATTCATATAAATTATTTCTAAAAACTGTGTATTGTAAAGTTACTGAGAGGTTCCTATGTTCAGTGTCAATTTAAATGACTGTCAGAATATGAGCTGTAAGTTAGATATCGGTTTTCATGAGTTTTTGTATTGAGCAATTTATTATAATGGCATCAGTTTCCATGACAACTTGAATGAGCAGTTTCAGACAACTTGCAATGTTGCTCATGTTGAGTGCTATGCTGTTTCTACATATCAAAAATATCTTACAAATATTGTTTCAAGAATGCTTGCTATTTAGATGCTTAAGAATTTGACATGACCTATCCCTTAACCTGCTTGCGTCAACTGATTCTACATGTACATGTACTTTGAAAGACAGTTACAGACCAAGATCAGCTAGCACATCCATGCCACCTGATCATCAAGGTTCGCTATTCAGTGTAGTTTTTGAAATTTTTGATACATATGATTAAATATGATGAATTGTTTTGTCCAGATTTAAAGGTGGACAAATTCATTTTCATGTAATGTATTAAAGATTTACTGAGCAAGATCAGTTGTTATGCACATACCTATACTCCTAGTTTAAAGCCTGGAGGCTTACAAAAAAGCAGACTAAACTAAATAACACAACAATGTATGCTGCTCAGTCTTGGGTTAATCAAACTCCCCAAAACTACCAATGACCTATTCCAAATGTCTATTACATGAATTCAGAATGGTCAGGATTAAAATATCAACAGTGAATTATAACAACACAACAAATAAATGTAAATATCTTTATTTTTTCAATATTTTATATAAAAACTGTGAGCATCTTAAAATAATAAAATTTCAAATTTAAAAGTTTTGTGATATAAAAAATAGATCTATCTCTAACAATATGTCTGATTAATAGCATTTGTAGAAAAAATAAATCATCTTAAAATATAACATAAAAAATAGAGAAAAAACGAAGTAACAACTGGTTGTTATAAAGGCAGAAAAATCAGAATCAAAGTAAAATAATTCTGATTTTGTTTTCATGGCCATATGAAACTTCTGTTTGGCATAAGTTGAAGATGTTTTCATTGTATATAGACTAATAGGCAAAATTAAAACTTCTCAATAGAATTTCTTACTACTGAAAATAAACATAAGCAATAGCAACAAGCAAATTCGTTGAATTTATATCCCCCGCCGAGTACTGGTTATTATTGACACAAAAACTGAAGACATAAGGCTTTATTTATATATAAATCATGGCATAAACAGTAATATTCTTTGAACTTGATAAATATTCAGGGCAATAACAGAGCCATAATTTTGTGTTAAATAGTAAAATCTGGAAATGCCAATGAGATGTATGCATACTGCATAACTAATCAAGGGCCATAAATCTGAGTTATAAGTATCTGACCGGGAACAAGGCGACAATATGCACATCTCCTCTTAGTATCCCATACAGTTTCATTGAATTCCAGCCAGTAGAAGCAGAGAAGTAGCGAGGAAACAAATATTTTTCTATATGGATACTGCATAACTAATCAAGGGCCATAACTCTGAGTTAAGGTGTTTGACCGGTACAAGCCGACGATATGCGCATCTCCTCTTAGTATTGAAGGTTCCCATAAAGTTTCGTTGAATTCCAGCCAGTAGTTGCAGAGAGTAGCGCGGAAACGATTTTTACTCCATATGCATACTGCATAACTAATCAAGGGCCATAACTCTGAGTTAAAGTGTCTGACCGGAACTAGCCGACGATATGCGCATCTCCTCTTGGAATTGAAGGTTCCCATAAAGTTTCGTTGAATTCCAGCCAGTAGTTGCAGAGAAGTAGCGCGTTAACGATTTTTACTCTATATGCATACTACATAACTAGCGTTAATGATTTTTACTCTATATGCATACTACATAACTAATCAAGGGCCATAACTCTGAGTTAAAGGGTCTGACCGGAACAAGCCGACGATATGCGCATCTCCTCTTGATATTGATGATTCCCATAAAGTTTCGTTGAATTCCAGCCAGTAGTTGCAGAGAACTACTACGGAAATGATTTTTACTCCATATGCATATTGCATAACTAATCAAGGGCCATAACTCTGAGTTAAAGTGTCTGACCGGAACAAGCCGACGATATGCGCATCTCCTCTTTATATTGAAGGTTCCCATAAAGTTTTGTTGAATTCCAGCCAGTAGTTGCAGAGAAGTAGCGCGGAAACGATTTTTACTAATCAAGGGCCATAACTCTGAGTTAAAGGGTCGGACCGGAACAAGCCGACGATATGTGCATCTCCTCTTGATATTGATGATTCCCATAAAGTTTCGTTGAATTCCAGCCAGTAGTTGCAGAGAACTACTCCGGAAACGAAATTCGGATGGACAGAAGGACGGACGGACGGACAACGCCAAAACTATATCCCCCTCCCGATTCCATCGGCGGGGGATAATTATCAGAAACATTCAACATAAAATAATGGTGATATACAATGAAATAAAATCAATTTAGGATGAACTTCAGGAATAATTTACAGTAATAACTTGATCAAAACGAGGATCAATTTTAAAAGCTAACATCTTGAAGAGTACTAAATTTTTATCATCTTGAAGCTGCACACCTCCAAATGTAAGATAAATGTACTTAGATTTTAAGGAAAGTAAGAAGATTTACTATTCAAGTAATAATTTACAAGCTATGTGTGATTAATGACCAATTTTGCAGTATCACCATATTTCTATAATGTGACTAACACAGTAAGGGTTATTTTTGCAGCTCTGATAATTAATGTAGACTGAAAGTGCTACTTGCAATGTGTTAACTTCTTTGTACACTTCACAGTGTTTTTCTTTTTAATATATTATCAAAATTCGCATATATCGGGAGGCATCTAGAGGCAAGCTACATCAAGTTATTTCAAATCAACATTAAAAGCTGAAATCATAATATGTTTAACCTTTAACAAAGACTGAAAAAAAACAAGAAAAAAAAACAAGAAAAAAAAACAAAACACTTTTTGATCCTTGGTAATAAATTTCTTAATAAACACTGAGCCTAACGTTTGAATAATATGGAATTTACGAAAATAAATGAATAAAAAACTGTGACTATTCTTTAAAGCATACATATCAACTAATTACTCATATATATAGTCATGATATACTAGAGCTGCCACTGGATGATGAATACCGTCACCTGATATCTATGACACAGAATATAATGTAAGGCAATTCAGAAGAAAATATTTGAGTTAAAAGTATAGAATTTATAATTTTACAATGTTTGAATTCTTGAGCCTACAGAATAGCAGAATGGACTTTGCACACTTCCATGATGAGGTGAACATTTGTGCCAAGTTTAAAAAAAGCTTTCACTTGTATATAGAAGATATAATAAAGAAACACATTAAAGCCAAGTTTAAAAAAAAATTCTTCAAGGGGCATAGGATTTATAAAGCAGACATGAAATTGTCTGATGTTTGACCTTGAGTCTGCACAATTGCAGCATGGGTTCAGCACACTGCTTTGTTAAGGTGGACATTTGAACCAAGTTTTAAGAAAGTCCTTGAAGGGGTATAGGATTAATAGAGCAGATACAAAATTCTCTGATATATGACCTCTGATCTACAAAGGACAAGGGTGACCTTATCCTTGAAACCCAACAGCAGTGGCATAGATTTTGCACATTGCCTTGTTGAGGTGAACACTTGAGGCAAGTTTGAAGAAAATCCTTAAGGGGTATAGGATTTATAATGCAGACACAAAATTGTCTGAAATTTGGCCTTGGACCTTTATGTTGAAATGGAACAGCGATGGCATGAATTCTGCCTATTACCTTCTTGTGGTAAACATTTAAGCTAAGTTTGAAGGAAATCCTTTGAGAGGTATACTATTTATAGAGTAAACACGATGGAAAGGGACGGACCTATCATCATGAGAGTGATTCCAGTATAGCCCCCTCCACCATTATGAGGTTAAAGTATAATGTAAACTGTATCTATGCAAGTTGTTAATATTCTTGACAGTGGCAATCTTTATGTTAAAACAACAGAAATATCTGTTTAACAAGTACATAAAGAACTTAATGCAAAAAACATGAAACAATAACAAACATAGAACATAACAGGGGAATGCATTGACTGCACCACTTACAATGACATTACATGACACTAATACATGTATACTAATAAAAATTGTATGGAAGACAAGTCTGTCATCTCCGAAGATAAAACAACATTTAACTATCACAGTCATACGGATATAGACTTTACAACCAAGCTTAAATTGAGCACTAGCTTTACATAAATTATTGGATTTTTATTGTGATCAAGTACAATTTTAAGTGGAGTGGTCTAAAATGGGCACATTTTTTTCCAAAAATATTTCAAATATTGATAAAAAAAAAAATGTAGAAATGTATCACTTAGATAATTTTCATAAAATATTGCTTTAAAAAAAAAATGTTGATAAAGTACTATATATGATTTAGTATTAATTAACAATAAAGAATAATATTTTGTTCCAGAACAATTTATTATATGCTAATACAATTATGTTTGCTTTGTTTGTTTGGGTTTAACAGCATATTGACACATAACTGGCCATAATGTGTCAAACACTATAATTGTTAACGTAAGAAAATATATGTTATTTCTGATTATGCAACTCACGGTTACCAACAATATTCATGTTAAATTCTTTAATAGTTTGTTGTTATGTGTGATACGAAATACTATCAATGTAATTATCTATTGTATTACAGACATTCCATTCTATATCAATTCACTTTAACTGAGTTAAATTCTGAATTTCAAACTATAATGGTCATCTATAAGATCCCAAGAACTTTTTACTACATTATTTAGTAATAGATATCAGAATTTAAACTAGTAAGAGATATACACCAATTTGAAAGCAGATAACACTTTCAATAACAACATTGATTATTTTACGACAGAAATCAGAAATTAATCTAATTCATTACAATTTGTACACTATGCATTCAGCATGTTATTTTAAGTTTGAATTTTACTTTTAATATCAGCATAATATATTTATTTATGAGCCTTGTAGATAAAACCATACATCTTCTGAAAAAAACAAAACTTTTCTTCTTTTCTTTTATATACATAATTGATGTAATTTAAAATTAAAAGCATAAATAGAGTTGAGCAAATTGCAAAAATAAAATGATCACAGCTTCTCTTATACTTGATAAGAAAGTAAAAGAGATATAATCTGTTCATTTTCATTGTATTTACTAGTTCAGGTAAAGTTGTGACAAAACACTTCTGTAAAACATGAAGAAACTACAAATTTAAACATACATAATAAATTATGAAGTACTGCAATACCCTGCCTATCAGCACAAATACCCTTACACATCATTAGGCTATTAATATTCTAATCATTGTAACATTGGCAATAACCATATAGAGTGCAAACTTTATGTCATATACATGTATTTGTACACATCATTTGTAATCAAGTCACCTTTCTTCTTTAATTGATGGTACATTTAGTTCTCTTTTAACTATATACTTGAAATATAAAATGAGCGCTTCACGACAAAACCAATAAGTTTGCGACCAGCATGGATCCAGACAAGCCTGCGCATCTGCGCAGTCTGATCAGGATCCATGTTGTTCGCTGTCAGTTTCTCCACTTGTAATAGAGTTGGTAAGCAAACAGTAAGGATCCTGACCGGACTGCGCGGATGCACAGGCTGGTCTAGATCCATGCTGGTCGCAAACTCACTATGTTGGTTTTGTCGTGACACGGCTCAAATATACATTTAGTTCTCAAAATTTAAACTGTTTTAAAATATAACAATATAAAATATATATTATCTAATTTCCATGTTTTCTTAACACATAAAATACTGTACTTCAGTAAATGAGATTCATAACAATATTCCAGATTTTCAAAGATCTGGAATATATTGCAAGCATCATAGAATTTCTAAACTTATCATGGCACATGTACATAATTTTTTTAGGGACAAAATGGTCTAATTATAAGACTTTTTCTGTAAATAATTGTTTAACTATATACACATATATATACTGAGTATTAATTGAAGATGATATTCTATAATCATATTTAGGTGTGTTAATGTCTGGGGTATGAACCCAGTATTTTAGATGTGGAAATGAGATACAGGGTTACTACCCTTCTTCAGATGTAACAGATTTGATTATTCAAATGCAATGAGTATTAGTCACTTATGGCAAATGTAAATGAATAATATGTAGAAGAAAATAGTCAAAATAGAACATAATAAAATACGGTTCTATAGTTTTAAATCAAAATCTAATTAAGAACAAATATACATGATTGTGTATATACATATAAACAACCTTATGCTTACACAACAATTAAGATAAAACAAACATGAGATTCTATATTAAGTAAAAATTTCTCTAAAAGAAAAAATATATTATGCAATAGTCAATAAAATAATTGTGGTGACAGTTAAGAAATTAAGAAATAATACTGGTCTGAGTGGTGTTTATGGGCTACTTCACACCAGTTTGGAGTTTTGATGCGTAGGAATTGCCCACGAAGGCCCCAAGTGGTTAATTTTTCGCATCAAAACAACAAAACCGGTGTTAAATAGCTAATAAACAATGCTCAGACCAATATCATTTTGATTCTAAGACATAATAAGGAAGATCACTAATGATATTTTTTCAAGCGAAGATTACTTCCAGTGCCGATTTTCGTATAACACTGTTCGATTTCGCACCTTAATAGTGCTTAGATATAGAAATTAATAAACAAAAGAAATAAGAAGAGAAAACGGTTATTTTATCAAGTTTTCAACAATTAACACTTACTTGTCAGACTGGATTGTATTGTGTTTACATAGTGCTCGATTAATCATTCTTGTCATTTTAAAATTACATTATTCTAGTGCCTTCATAAATGAGTTGTATACCGATTTTTCATATAAATTTTATAAACTGATATGGATCAAACTTTAGGTGCAAGTGTATATAAGATATTATTTTAGCATTATATGAACAGAAAACGGTCTTATGTATTTTGAATTATAACAGTCTTATGAAACTAATAAAGGGACAAGTTAACCTGCAAATCTGTTCATTCAGACCAACCTTAATAATGCTATATGCTTAACTTTAACATATTAATATTTCAACCCTTAAACAAACAATTGCAAGATAAAAGATTAATTAACTCCTAATGTGGGTTACAGTCATGTTAATGGCTTAAATTAATCAATATAAGTAGTGTTTAAAACTACAGTGAATCACCACCCGGTGTATTTTAACAATAAGGTCCCAGTTACTGTGACAACATTCAATTACCACATCTGACATTAATAATAAGATGTGATATTATCATTTTCTAGGTAAAGTAGCAATATCAGTGATATCTTTAAATAATGAGATTTAATTGTTAATTAAGTACTAACAGAAATGAGATGCAAATTAGTTAAAAATACATGTAAACACTCAAGTACATTCTGTAAAACAATTATCAAAATTCCCTGATCCTTTATGAATAATTCTGAGATACATGTAGTGTGCTGTAATAATAATTAAATTGTGATTCAATAATGAATTACACACATGAAATTCACAAATTTACAACTGAGTAAGTGATGAAATTTCATAAACATGTAGTTAAATTAGTAAAAACTTCAAATCTTATATACTGTAACAATATAAAATACACGTGTTCCTTCCTATAAACAGTAACTTATTCTAAATTGATAGAAATTAACTTGTAAATCGTTGTTTATAATTTAAGACCTGATCTTGCACCTCTTAATTCATGTGACCTTGACCTTTTCTACATGGACCTGAATTTTGCCTACAACACTATCCCCCACAACATGTGTCAATTTATATAACAATCACTCAATGCATGTAGAAGTTTCACTTAATTGACAAGTGTTTTCATCTGACCCCTTAGGATGACCTTGACCTTTGATCTTGTTCACGCATGTGACACTATGTCTTTTTTGTCACCCTGAGGGGTCTCATCATATGACCCATTTTTTCAAAAAGGCATATAAAATAGAAAGTACATGGTTGATGTTGGGATGGAGAAGGTTTATCCGGTGAGCAAGCAAGTGTATCTTGGCGAGCTTTAGCGATAAACCTTCTCCATCCCGACATTAACCATGTATTTAATTTATCCTGCTTTTGATAAAGTTTTAAGATTATTAAAATGATTTCAGTCTTACTTTTCCCCGGTAAAATCATCTATATGTAGTTTTGTTTTGCTGCTAACCATGACTTTTTGTGACGTCATCTTAGACATAATGACTGGAGATAGATAAGTTTATCCGGCAAGGCTTTATCCAGCTGATAATATAGACAGTAGCAGGATAAAATGGCATATAAAATTGAGCAAATACCTGTACATGTATAATGATAACAGTTTCTTATTCTATCAATTATGGAGTATACAATGTGTATAATAAAGTTCATGAAACAGCACAAGTTTGAAATCAATAGAAATTTTAAATCTTTACATTTTGTATCAAACTATTTTCAATTATTGTTTGAAATATATCGATATAGTTAAAGAGAATAGCAACTTTCATGCTACAAAAATCTTAGCAAATTTATAGACAAAGAAAATTTTAAAAGATCAGTATTGTGATTTTCAACATAGAAATTTAACATTTGGGCATTGTAAATGAATATGACATTCACCTATTACATTGATGGTTTCATGATAACCGCCGTATGAACACATCTGCTGATGTTTCAAAATTATAATTTTACCAGTTTAAGTTAAAATTTAAATTCTGCTAAAGTCGGTGCAAGGGTTGTGGAGGGTTACTGAGCTTCTAATTACAGCTACAGTTCAATCAAACCGAGCCTGCAACATTTTCAATTTTGCCATGTACGGCTTTCTTTATGAATTCGGTTTTTCTCTATTCAAAAAATGTATTAGAAAGCTTAGAGCTTTCTTAACAACAAAACTGAAATATGATAAAACTACATGTCACATAAGCTAAAATTCTTTCCAGCAGGCATTACTAACAAAGCTATAATACTCTAAATGCAGGTAAAAAAATAGATGTCATGTCAACAAAAACTGTCAACAGAGCTGAGTAAGCTAGACTAATCTCACTACACGATAGTGGAATGACAATAACAAAATTATGCTTGTTTCAGAAATACACCGGTTCCTCAAAATGGTTATTCTAATGAAATGAAAGTGATCATCATTCTACAATATGTGATATTTTCAGAAATGTGTACTTTCCTCTACGTGCTCGTTTTCATTATAATGTTTACTTCTAAGCATAACTGTTATATCATCTCGACCGTGAGCGTCTAAAAATTGCACAAGGTTGTCCCACGTACACTGTGGGTTTGAAGTTGGTTGACCATGCTGTAACAAGTGGTGCCTATCTCTCAAAATCCAGTGTGTTAGCACAATGTGTGCGGCCAATGCACGATAAGTATAGCAGAAATGTTCGATGATAGTGATGTCACTGCTGCTCAAACCTAATAAAAATATAAGTACATAAACATATAAGTATATGCATAAATCAATATTTCTTGCACACAGAGATTACACATAATGAGATTACACATAATGAAACTACAACTATAGATATGTCCTAACCGTTTTTTTTGCTTGCTTTTAATCTCTATCTTATCATATTTTTTTTATGTATATTAGGTATGAAGTGAATAAATTTGACAGTTTCTGAGAAAATGGGCTAAAAATCTAAGTTGCAAAAAAGATGCATAACTTCAGAAAAAAATAATTTCAGGATTATCTGCATGTTTGAAATGGTGTCCTTTTAAGACATTGAACATGTATAGCAAGTTTGAAGTGAATAGCCTTTATCCTGAGAAAATGGACCTTAACAAAACAAATAACCAACGCCGAAGCCAACTTTTTTTCTTAAAAAATTGGAGCTTGAGGTGAAAAAGCATCCTATCAATTTATTCATGCTGTGGGAGATGATGTATAAAGCCCCAGTCACATTAGAGTTTACGACCAGTTAAGACCAGTTCACGATCACCAGTGACCACTGGTCGCGGACAATCTTTAAAAGGTCTTACGACGGTCATCGGTGATCTTCGATAGTCGAAGGTTATCTTATTAAGGTCCCACGACCAATATCAGTTGTAGAGAGGTTTTTGAGCTTGCACAAAAACCTCTCTGCGATCAAACAGGTTGCTAGTGATCTTATCAGGTCTTAGGCTGTCGCATGATCGTCGCTTGAAAGTGCGACAATCTTACGACAGTCTTTACAAATTGCCACTAGATACTGATGATCTTGAGTAGTCTTTAGTAATCGTGTGATGGTCGTACGACAAGTTGTAGGTGATCGCATAACAGGTCACGGGTAGTCATAAGTAATCTTGATATCATCGTACGTTTGCTGATGACCTGTCGTGTGATTGTCAATGATGATTGGTCGTACTATAATCGCAGAAGTAAATTTATCTGTTCAAAGAGGGCTTGGTCGCAGACAATCGCCGATGATCGTGGGTTTTACACGTCGTCGGTAGTCGCAAGTAATCATAAGCTCTAGTGTGACTGAGGTTTAAAATTTATGCCTTGTATACTCTTCTCTGTGGAGAAACACTACTTGAAAATCTACTTGTCGGCTGGCAAAAAGGCAAGAGTCAGGCAGGTTGGGACCCCTGCACCAGAGGCTTTTGTAGAACCACTGACCCAGTCTGCATCCTATAATTATGGTATATCCCTTTCGTTATGCAAATGAAAATCTTTTATTGCCTGTTTGACATTATGGAAAAAAAATTTCATTGGACAAAAAGAAAACACCTCACCAATGTGTTCCGCCAGAATTTTCCAGTCATTCTCTGCTGGTAGAAGACTAAGCATAACTTCTAGCTGCATTAGTTGATCTGATGTTACATCTAACTCATTCTGTAAGTCTTTAAACAGATGTCTGTCTCCCGGGGTCTCCTCCAAGTTCTTTTGTATCGTGAAACACAACTAGAGAAATAAATTCAAGAAAATATAATACTAAAATTTTCATATAATCCCTAAATTTCCATATTATCCCTAAATTTTCATATCTTAGAGTTAGGACTTGTCCAGCTTCTGTTTGAACCTTTTCCAGCTTCAAGTTTAGCTTAAATTTCATACTTATTGATTGTATCCAATCAAAATAATAGAAACATCTAAACATATATCGTCAAACTACAGGAAAGAGCAACTGGGCCTGATTATATACTGATATACTGATGAAACAAGCCTTTGACGATTGCCACAAAATATTTAAACTTACCTCATTGTTTGTCCAGTATGGGTCATCATCAACATCTGGTTTTATATAATCATACTGGAATTTACTTTCCTTAGCTGATACATTGTACAAACTGCAAGTAATAAAATGATTACACAGCTTAAATTGGTTCAAGAAGAATATTCATACTGTTGTTTGATGCATGCCACATTAGTTGATAAGAATATAAATTATGTTTTAGCACAGTGGTCGATGGTCACATTAAGCAAAAGTCGGTCGATGGTCATGTTAAGCAAAAGTTGCTTATTTACGATATTGAGAGAAAATGATTGCGGCGAAATAAAGGTAGCTGTTGATGAGAAAGGTTGCTTAATAAACGTGGTTGCACTGACAAAGTAGCCAACAGACATTGTATTATTTGACTATTATTTATTTAATTAAATGAACTTTCATCATTTCCATACAAACTTTAACTCAAATGACTGCTTGAAATTACAAGATAAAAATCTTCAGTGGTTGTTGTAATATGATGTTGTACAAGAAGTTGTAAAACTTTAATCAAACACTGACGCCAAAATGATTAATTTCAATCAACTATTCTTTTAATACTTGAACTAAAAATTGACACAAGCCAATTAAGAAACCACTGTTAATAACTGAAGCATTCTATTCAAGATAATGCTTTACTTACTTGCAGAATTTCAGATCTTTACTCCTGATCTTGAAGTCCCTATCATACCATCGTTCATGATCTTCTAGCTTGTTAAAATCTATGCTTCTCATTTCTTTGCTCAGACGATTCCGACGCTTCAATTTCTTGCTCATTCTAGCGTACATGACGCGTATCATTCCTACGTTGTAATAAAATCTGTAGTATGGAAAGTCATCATGTACGCTGTTTCTTGAACTCATTTCTTGTGCAATATTTATGTACTGGTGCACCGCACCATCTTCCTCCTCATTCAAGTTCTGATAACTGTGTGACCGTAAAAGGCCGCGAAGAGGCTGACGTTCTGGAATCTCTAAATCTTCAAGAACTGCTAACTTGTCTTCAACTATTGAATCTAGGGAAGGCTGTGGAGCAGGTCTGTGGTGAAATTCAGCAAATGGGTGTGAGAATGAGGTGCAAGGGGGTGGGGGTGGAAGACTGTCTGCCTCTTCAACAGAGAAAAATGATAGAGCTGTCTCCTCATGGTCTGGAAAATAACTTAAGTTATCCAAACCTAATTCCTCCGGTGAAAGTTGGTCAAAGTTGCTTCCACTTGCAACTGCTTTTAAAGGGGAATGCCCATGGTGACTGCTAAAGTGGCCAGGGTCTGAGTCAAAAATTTCTTTTGACAATGTATGTTGTTTTGGACTGGTCTCTGATATGTGTTTTTCTTCAGTTGTTTTTAACATATGACTATCTTCAACATGTACGTTATCTGAAGTAGAAACAGCTTCCTTTATATTGCCGTCTACTACATTTCCCCCTGAACCTCTCTTATGTAAAGTCAAATCCTTTGGCCTTTCAGCCAATCTGTTTACTTCAGCATGTGACTCAAACACACCTGCTGAATTGTCAAAGCCGGGAATGCTACCGTTACTACTTGCGGTCCGATGCGGCAATAACTCTTCTACCGGTTTATGAGGTGTCGGTTTATGGAAGGTCACAACATTGTCCATTTTACCACTTGAAGGCCATCCATTACTACCAGATGTCGAACCAGAATTATTATTATCATTCCAGAATTTATGATGAGGTATTATCATCACATTGTCTGAAGTAGTTCCAGGTGCAGCAGACGCACTTAATTCACTATGCCGAATATTGAAATGCGCACTCGGTCCATGGGGGTATAACAAAGATTTACGCACCAGGTTTTTAAAACTCTTCTCAATGTTCTCACACTGGGTTGTTTTAAAGCTAAATGTCTTAAACAATAAGAAATCTGAAAAAAGAAAATCTTAAGTCATAACAAACAACACATACCTTTGTCAGTACCTATGCATTAAAGTGGATTGGTCTACAATAGCCCAATTTTCCAAGATTTTCAAATATTGATAAAAACAATAGAAAAGTATCATTTTGATATTCTTATAAAATATATACTTGAAAAAAAAAAAGTTGATTATTTCTTAGTGATTTTATTTGAACATTAATTTATATAATGAATAATAATATTTTGTTATAGAATAATTTATTTTCTGCAATATAAATATACATATAAATATATGTAAGAGAAAGATCTCATATAATCCACTGTATATTATTTCTGGTACATGCAGATACCAAAATAGCCATTAGCCATTTTTTTAGGTTAGGATTTACTTAATTTAAAGCAGCATGTCTCCAGATTCATGCTAATTTTGCCTCCAGATTCATGCTAATTTTGCCTCCAGATTTATGCTAATGTTCATAAAAATTTTAAAAATGTAGTAACTTCAACTAGTAAGAAGTAAAATCAAGTAAAAGCATCAAGTATTAATTACCAAATAAAAGTTAAGATGTGCAAAAATAGCCCTTACTGTATAAGTCAAGCAGTAGAAATATAGTGATAAACACTGCCAAATCAGTTATTCATTGCATATACATGTAACAGGTATATCATTACTTAATTATGATTACTTTCACTTTTCTATAAATCTCAGTACATTTTTCTCAAAGTTGATTTTCTGGAAATTTATTAGCTCATCGGGGCATGCAGCTTTAAATCACATTAACACAGTAGAGGTCATATGCCGACTGTCTAGCTTTACTGGTGGAGGAAGACCCCAGGTGCCCCTCCATGCATAATTTCAGGCACAAGCAGGAACCCTAGTAGAACCATCTATGTTCTGTATGAAAAATATAAGTCAACTTACTGTCTGTGGCATTATTATCAGATAACAATGTTTTATCGTTCACAGTAAACTCTATATCATTGTTGACTGGTGTACATTTTACACTGATTTGACTGGAGAAGTACTGGTGATAATGGAGAATATGGTAATTATATACGACAATGAGGGCGGACCTTGTGAGACATAGGAACACCTTTTCACCCGCTGGCATTTCTCCACATCGTGTTACATACACTTGCCAGTGCTTCAACTCATCTGAAATACACACAAAAAAATAGTCCAGTATATGTTAAAAAGAATGATCAAAAAAGGAATCTTGTAGGTTTTTCATTAAATTTTGTAAGAACCACATAAGAGTCCTCTGCTTGGAACAAACCAGTACTGGTGTAATATGAGTAAAAATGACCTAGCAGGGCTCGAATCCATGTTTAACACACATGAATGATGATGTGAAAGAAAAAATATTCAGAAATGTGTGTTTTTTTGAGGTCACAAATAACTCATTTTGTCTGAACTTCAAATATTAATTATTTCAAATTTGCATAGAAAGGATGTACTGAAATACTTATGATTGTGAACTTAACAGTAAGTAGTAATAGATCCATACACATAATCAATCATTCAAAAGGCACATTGCATAACTCTAGGCATGAAATAATTCTACAGAAAATTTGCATAAAAAAGGGCATTACTCTACCTGGTATATCAATAATGAATTGACTGTAGGGAAATACTAATATTGACACAAACCTGTGTTTTGATGTAACATATAGGTACATACCAAATATAAACTCCATTACTGACAACCTTTAAAACTTATGAGTTGTTGCCTATGAAATTCAACTGATAATTTTATATAACAAACTCAAATGCAAAATATAAACACAATCACTGGAATACTTCAAGTTATCCTGCTGAAATAAATGATTTAAAGACAGAGTGATGGATGACAACAACATAATAATTATCATAATGCATCTTCAAGACACGACTTAGGATTGTACAAAAATGATTATTGTAATTACCTGCACTGACAATATTCCTGTAGATGACATCACAGAGTTTACGGAGAGTGTTACTAGCATGTATATAGAATATTTTTCAACACGACTCTCTGGACAACAATATAAATGGCACTCCAGCATATGCAAGAAAACAAGAATATTTTGCAAAAGGAATCTGTAGAAGCAACACTTTGCACCAAGGACAGTTTTGATTAAAAGACCTCTCTGTATAAATGGCACCTTAATACAACTGGCCTCTTCTCCAATTTCTCTGCAACATAGGATAAACATTTATTAAAACATAAGACAACAAATTTTACTGCAAAATAAGACAATAATTTACTGCAACACAAGTCAACATTTTCTGCAACAACAATTACTGCAACACAAGACAACACTACTGCAACACAAGACAACATTTTCTGCAACAACACTTATTGCAACATAAGAAACATTTACTGCAAAATAACACAACATTTTCTGCAACACAAGTCAACATTTACTGCAACATAAATACAACTTTTCAGTTTAAAGGGTGGCTAAAAATCACATGTGTCGTTTAGCACAGTATTCAAGGCAATACTGAATTTACATTTTAAAGTTTGACAGAAGGCTACTGGTGTCTTTCAGCACGATTATTAAGGCAATACTAAATTTCCAGTTAAAAGACTGGCAGAACCAGTGCATTATTGAAGCCAATATCTGTTAGCTTACTGAATTTTGACAATAGACAAATGAAAATCCTAAGCCAGATCTAAAGTTGCAGTATGATAGGGGAAAATGATTAATAATCTTCATTTTTTTCTGATGACATAATCATAAAATATATTCATGTTAAAATCAAGTAATTTTACTGAATATACAATGTAACTGCATTTTGAATATTATCACTTTATTTTGTATGATTAATCTCCTTTCCCTTCAATTCTGAGTAAATAGGTTCATTAAACTGTTCTTTTAAGTTATTTTCTTGGGAATAAAAGCACCCAAAGTACCAGCTAAAGTTTAGATAATCTACCACTTTTTTGTATTCAGAATTTGTCAATTTCAGATAACCTATCTGCTAATCTGTGTTAAAGCAATTCACATTACACATAAGTGATTACTAATACAGATGTACTGTAAACTATAAGGTTGAAAATCAGCATCCTTGCTTAGAAACCTTTTCATTGATACAAACAAATAAGTACAGTCTATGTTTTTTTCCTCCAAAATGTGAAGGAAAAAATATTTTTATCAAGAGTTATCTTACCTGGATCTGAGTATAACAGCATCAGCAACCGTGAGTATACAATGGAAGGATAGAAATTTCTATCAAGACAGGCAATGCACGAGGTTTCATGTACATTGTCTTGGATTTCTTCAAATCTCATGAAACATAACTCATGTGCTGTAAAATCTACCTGGAAGTGATATTTGTGATTAACTCCCTTGATATCCAAGTTAAAACCTGAAAGTATACAAAATTGTAGAATTATTGCTCAAATTGTTTTTTGTATTTAATCATACTCAACTATGCTTTGTTTTTTTGTCCTAAAAGTTTTGTATTTTTTGCTATCTAAATACCTAAACATCATTTAATGGCTTTTAAAAGTCGCATAAAAACAAACAGCAGTGACTAAAAAAGCACGTGAGGTTATGTATAGTGTTTAAAGTGCCTTTTGTGAGAGAAGAAAAATAAAACATTTATGCAGTGACCAGTACTTTTTTTAACAAGCAGCTTTAGGAATCAGCTGTTAGTTGAAACACTTCTCTCCTTTAAATTTTACATCTTCAGTTAGCACTTAATAACCTAGTTTTATAATCTGCCTCCTCTTAAAAAATGAAATGCTTAAAGTAAAAACACTACTAATTCATGCATGACTGAGACTGTATAATAACAGTTTTTATGTTTATGTAATGATCTGATGGTAAACAAAACTTGGTATTTATTTCTCAACCTCATATCTAATTTCAGGTTACAACTGGTGATTTATTACAATTTAATGACACTGTACTAGTAAAGAAAGTTATATAATCAAATTTAAAATATATACAGACTTTATAGTTCTGATACAATAAGGTAAATTTTTCTCAATTTTTATATTTGTTTTAATAATTCTATTTTTTTCTTCCGGTCTTAAATAAATTTTAAAGATTTTATTATTTACAATGTTCAGGAAATAAAACAATCTTAATTCACCAGAAATCATATAATTATCATTTATATATTGTTGGACTGAGAGTTACACTTACAGTTTTCATTGGAAACAGACAAATAACCCCAAACCTGGGCCCTCTGTAAAGGTATCATGACTTTTGACAAACAATGAAGGCATTGTTACTATAAAAAAAATCTTAGAGACAAAAATGTGTGACCTTGACCTTTAATTCATGTGATGAACATATTGCCATTATTCCCAATGCATTTACACCAAAAGCATTTTAAAATCCATCCATGAATTCAGAATACAGTGATGTAGTTGACTGGACACTACTATCAATGAACTTTTGTGGCAAAACGTTTAAGTGTGACCTTGACCTTTCACCTACAAACCTGGGTATCATGTGCTTGCAACACATCTTCACAATGTGCTAAACTTTCATGCAAAACTATTTCAATATTTGACCATGAATACTAAAAAGAATGACCCACCAAAAAAAAAACCCAACAAAAACCAGACTGAACATATGCACAGACATGCCAAGGAATGTAAAACAAGGGTTCTATCCTTTTTATTTTCTTCTATTGTAGAAATTAAAGGCCAATACATCTTATTCTATTGTTATGAAATGAGTCACATTGTTTTCTTTTCTTCTATTGTTTACATTGTATTTTATCAACAGATACTTCCTGGTGTTACACATACTTCTTGAATATATAGCATAAATAGTATAGATATACATGTATTTTTTTCATGAACCTTGAAAATAAACAATGGTGACAAAGTAGTACAGTACTTTACTGGTTTATAAATATCTATTACCTTTGCTTCCATCAGCTGTTGAACACTGTTTTAGCTGTACTTTTAACTGTAATAATAAATGAGACAATAAAGCAATATATACATGTACCAACAATAAAGCAATATATACATGTACCAACAATAAAGCAATATATACATGTACATGTACCAGTAATTTATGTAATGCTTACAGTGTAAGACATCAGAACTTGCACACAATACTTTATAAAATGCTACATTTTGTGTATAATACTCAATTAACCTTTTTTTCAATTCATGTCTACATGTACAAGTCATGTATACATACAATATCAACAATGAAAGATGATTAAACATATTACCATGGAAATAATGCTACAAGACAAGAGCTGTCACAGGAGACAGCGAAGCTCGACTAATAAAATACTGGACGCAGTAAGGAGGACAAAACTATGAAAGAAAAATCAATTATGTATAATTACGTATTAAGTTATAGTAAAAAAAATAACATTTGTTAACATAAATTCCAAGATCAAGGGGAATAATTATAGAAATAGTCATGCTAGAGTTATGGATCTTGCCACACAACATTTGTGTAATGATAAGAAATATATATTTGAAGTTTGAAGTAGATACCTTAAAAAGTAAAGAAGTTATTATATTTCTCAAAGAGAGATTAATCTGTAAATATTGCTTCAAGAGTTATGAACATTGTCACATAAAATGTAATTAATGATAAGGTATAAGTATTTGAAGTTTGAGGTAGATACCTTTAAAAATAAAAGTTAAAATAAAAAATAACATTTTTCTAGTAAATAAATCTAAGTTTATGGGGAGATAATTCTTGCAATATTGGTGCTAGAGTTATGAACCTTGTCACATAAGATGTGGATGATGATTACGTAAATATATTTGAAGTATGAAGTTGATCCCTTTAGAAATAAATAAGTTATAGTAAAAAATAATATTTTTTATGGAAAAATTCTAAGTTCAAAGGGAGATAAATCTGAAAATATTGGTGCTAGAGTTTATGAACCTTGTCACATAAGATGGGGATGATGATAACGTAAATATATTTGAAGTATGAGGTCGATCCCTTAAGAAACAAAGAAGAAACAGTAAGAAATAGTATTTTTTTGAGGAAAATTCTAAGTTCAAGGGGAGATAAATCTGAAAATATTGGTGCTAGAGTTATGAACCTTGTCACATAAGATGGGGATGATGATAAGGTACATATATTTGAAGTATGAGGTTTATCCCTAAAGAAATAAAGAAGTATCAGTAAAAAAATAGTATTTTTTAAGGAAAATTCTAAGTTCAAGGGGAGATAAATCTGAAAATATTGGTGCTAGAGTTATGAACCTTGTCACATAAGATGTGGTTGATGATAAGGAACATATATTTGAAGTTTGAAGTTGATACCTTAAGAAATGACAAAGTTATAGTGAAAAACATTTTACTGCACCAAAACTTTAATCTAAAATCTGGACGCGGACGCCGACGCCGGGGCGAGTAGGACAGCTCTCCATATACTTCGTATAGTCGAGCTAATAAACTATTAAACCATAACACTAGTACTTTAAAATCAATTAACTTTAATTTATATATATTATTAAATATAACAGTGGAACTTCTTATTTTGAATAGAATTAGTTTATTTAATAATTCAATTATTTCATGTTTCTAGCAAATTGAAACTTTTTATAGCATAATTTCACAGATGTCAATAAGAAACAGTTGCCATTCAATGCTAGGTTAGGGATACATTCACGACCTTGAACTTCTTGGATACTAGTCTTACCTTTTTAAACTGCGTTTTGTTTATGGTCAGTTGTTCGTTAAAGAGAACCCCGTCAAATTAAAATTTAAGGATAATCTTTTCCTTTTTTACATTAAACTCAGTCATTTCAACCATTCCTTTAAGAATTAAAATAACATGAAATAATCATAATTAAAAAGTTACAAGAAAACATTCAAATTTTAACCCGTATTAAAATAATAACAAAAATAATTTTTTTTTATCAAATTTCTACAGAAATTTCAAAATTTTATAATGACTTTTATTTTTGTATTGTTATACCTAAAACATTATTAATGTTTTCCCAAGCAAATTACATTTTCTAAATAAAAGTGTTTTAAAACCATTCTTTCAGCAAGGATATTCACTCGCCGACCTTGAACTTATATATAGTTAAATTCGTTTGTTATGGTATTTCTAACAGTAACCACTGTGAAGGAACTCTAAAATCTAATTATCTTGTATTTTGATATTATATCTAGTCATTCAACCATTTTAGTTACAATTTATAAACTTAAATAAATTTAAATATTATAAGAACACTTAAATTATTAAAAAAACAAGAACAGTTACAATTTCAAATTTGATCTGATTTTTTTTATTCCCATACCTAAAACATGTTAACTGTCAAAACCATCATCATTCTGAAACAAAACCATTATGTTTCAGGCAATTTCAAAATATTCATTGTTTGTTTAATCTGTTTAAATTGGTTTAACACAGCACACATTTATAGTCATAAAGTCAACGTTCCCAAAATTTACTGATGGGGAAATTCTTGTCCCAATATTTAAGAAAGTCACTATTAAAACAACGACGTTTCCTGGGAAGCTAGCTGAAATCTTCCTCACCCTATAAGAAATCCAAATCACCTATGGATCTCGAACCACAGCTTTCAGGGCAAATTTCAAATATGTGTTGACTGAATAACAAACAGTACAGACCATGATTAGATTAGCCAGCTGAACACTGCTGTTTGCACCCTAGGAAAATGTCTATCCCCTATAATACAGTTTTCACTTCAAATTCAATTTACATCAAGTTTTTTCTCCACCTCTAGCAAATACTGCAAGCCTTAGTATTCTCCTTCCTATGAATAACAGCCCTGACACTGTCTTGTCTAATTGTATTCATTTGATGCAGCTTTTTAAGCTATTAGGTAAATAATCCTTACACAGTAAATATCTTTTATCAAATAAATAATCTTTTTATATTTGTTTACAGAAAGCTTTCATAATTGTATGCTTGGATCTTAAAAAATACACTTGTAAAATCATTAGCATACAAAATGTGTAAACTTGCGGAATTACCTTAGGACATCAACTACATACATGTAAATGACTTAATTTCATATTCAAATAAAATGTGAATTATATGAAAATTCCTGAATAAAAAAACAACAACAAACAAGAGGGCCATCATGGCCCTGAGTTGCTCACCAGAAACAACTGCTTTTCAGTGTTGGAAATTATCCAATGTCAATATTTGCCATGACCTGAAGCATTTAAGCTTTAGCTTAAAGGGGGCCAATCAAATTAATATGAGCAAACTTGATAAAAGACTTGTAACCTAAGACTGCTACAAAGTGAACTGATCATCTATCAATTATTTCAGTAGGAAATGACGTTTAAAGGTATTTCTTATTTTAGCTTTAGTGGCCCCTAAAAGGGGCCAATCAAATTAATATTCTGAGCAAACTTGATAAAAGAGTACCTAAGAATGCTACAGACAAAGTTTGGTGATCATCTATCAATTAGTTCTGTAGAAATAGACATTAAAAGGTATTTCTTATTTTAGCTTTAGTGGCCCCTAAAAGGGGCCAATCAAATTAATATGAGCAAACTTGATAAAAGACTACCCAAGAATGCTACAGACAAAGTTTGGTAATCATCCATCAATTAATTCTTAGAAATAGACGTTTAAAGGTATTTTAATTTTTAGCTTTAGCTGCCCCCATAAGGGGCCAATCAAATTAATATAAGCAAACTTTATATAAGACTACCCCAAGAATGCTACAGACAAAATTTTGTGACCATCCATCAATTAGTTCTGTAGAAATAGACGTTTAAAGGTTTTTCCTTTTTTAGTTTTTAAGCGGCCCCTAAAAGGGGCCAATCAAATTAAAATGAGCAAACTTGATATATTTGACTACCCAAGAATGCTAAAGACAAAGTTTGGTGATCTTCCATCGATTAGTTCTGTAGAAGAAGATGATTTAGGTTTTTCTATTTTTAGCCCTAGAGACCCTTAAAAGGGGCCAATCAAATTAATATGAGCAAACTTGATAAAAGAGTACCTAAGAATGCTACAGACAAAGTTTTGTGATCATTCATCAATTAGTTCTGTAGAAATAGACATTTAAAGGTATTTCGATTTTTAACTTTAGCAGCCCCCAAAAGTGGCCAATCAAATTAATATGAGCAAACTTGATAAAAGACTACCTAAGAATGCTACAAAGTTTGGGGATCATCCATCCATTAGTTCTGTAGAAGATGTTTAAAGGTTTTTCTATTTTTAGCTCTGTTGACCTCTTAAAGGGGCCAATTGAAATGACATGAGCAACTTCAATAGTGACGATTGTCACAAGGATGCTACAGACCAAATTTGTAGTAAATCTGCCCAGCAGTTTCAGAGAAGAAGACGATTGTTGAAGCATGACGACAGACGCCGGGCATCTCCCTTTGATACTAATAGCTCACCCTGAACCTTCGGTTCTGGTGAGCTAATAACAAACAATCTCTCATAAATTTACTAAAAACTAAACTATTCAAACTGGTCTATGAAGTAGAAGTGAGTTGAGGACTAATTTCAACTAAAAGAAATTTAAAACAGAATGTTGTATTGCAAAAATGGTCTGTATCAGATATGTAACTTCAACTTCAGTCATTTTTACATGGAGTAGTTCTAAATTTTGACCCAGACATTTCTTTGCTATTATAAGTTACAGTACAGTCCTTTAGCTTTCCAAAAGTCAACATTTTATGTTTTGTCTCCATAAAATGGTCAATAGTTCTTTCAGACAAATAAACAGACTAGAAATTTTTTTTTTACTATATGTGTTTTATATATTTTCCTGTACATTTAAATTTATACATTCAGGGCAATTTCACCTTGTCACCAGGGGCCAAAAAAAGGCAAGGCCCCATTCATGATCCAAAATAGCCTTCCTTTTTTCCCCCAATCTAAAAAAAATCAAACAGCAGTCCAAAATTTCAAAGTGTTTACACTTTTGAGAAAATTTGAACTGTTTTGACTTGATTCTTGAAAGAAATGACAGGTTATATGATGATACACATGCTAAAAAATACTTCAAAGTCATGTGTAACGTAGATGTTCAACTTTTTAAAATTTCTCAAATTTCCCAAAATTTTGAATAATTTTCACCAATTTATGCTAGTTGTCCAAAATAGTTGGAAAAGGCCCTGATAATTTCTAATTCTTGACTAAGACACTAAGTAATTAAGCAGGACATTAGTCCACAATTGTGTTGTTTTTGGTATTAGAGCGATGAAAATGACCTCAAATCTCAGTTCATAACACAAAATAGGCACATTATATAACATTTTTACAGTATAATTTATCACATACAATCAGGACTTGAATAGCTTAATGAAAAAGGTAAAAAAAATCAAACTTAATAGTACTACAGTTTATTTCAAAATACGTATGTTCTAGTTATGAATATTCTTAAAATCAGTTTTGTGTGTATTTTGAATACAATATTGTTTTATAATTAGTTTAAATAAGTTTTTTTTTAAATTTATTTCCTTTTTCAGGGTGTGGGAGATCATGGGAGCATTAGCATAATGTGGATATTGAACATACATTGTATCAAATAATTTCAAAACGCATAAAAACAAGCAGATATTAGGAATAGGTGTGTCCAAAAACTAGTCCAGCTTGAAATTGGTTTCATCGGATATATAAAATTTTTGCAAAGTTTTTTGAATAAGCTACTTATACAGATGTTATACGTACATCTTGTAAATTTTATCCAGAATAGCACTGAAAACCTAGAACATTGAACACAGAAGTGTGAAAATTCTGCTGCTGATCACCTGGCTATAACAGTGTATAAGGATTCTAATTTTAACTGGTATTAACATGGCAATCTCCAGGATTAGACTTTCAGAAGTAAAACCTGTATTTAATTAACACGATGAACCTTATATTATACTCCTGGTTTAGACCCCGATATCTTTTCAAGGATATAGCCATTACCTTTAAGCACATGTAGTGAGATTTAACATATTTGTAAGCTTTCACTGTATAATAAAGTCATGAATGTATGGAATTTCTATGTATCATTAAAATTATTATTGAAATTTTAGATAAAATCTACATAAAATCTTGCATAGCACTCCAATGCAGTACTGACAAAACTTAAAAACAGTTAAAACGGAAGTATAAAACTTTACAAAAGTTTACAAACCTTTTTTAAAAAAAAACAACTTATCAAAAGTTTTTGTTTCTAAGTTTAAATTGCCTGTCATGAAAAGTTAACTGGATAAACTTTATTATGGCATATATAGTTATTACATGCATTTGCGATTCTAATTAAGTGACATTCATTAAAAACAATTAAAACACACCTTTGCTTGTTTATTTACCTGTCAATGTTACCGCAGAATTATAAAACTGGAACCAGCAAGCAATCACTTCCGGGTGACAAAATATTAATCACGGCTTGCAGTCTGACTACAGTACAAAATGAAAATTAGCATTCAGCAAATAAAAGAAAAAGAAACGGATACAGTTCGCTTAAAAAATATATGGTTTTATATGTTGCATTTATTATATTATGAAATTATTATACATCGTTGAGTACAATATTGAATTATATTGTACTCATACACAGCTGCAAAACCTACATAGGTCACAGCTAATACAGGTTTGGCAGGTACATGTATACATATGTATTTATTCTTCATTAAATGTATACTTCAGTAATGGCTTTTTTAATTTTATTTTTGCAACAACATAGATCACAGTTACATAATAAGATATACATATATATAAAATAACAGTTTAACAAATTAAAATATCACTTCATATAAATAATAAATTAAATAAATTAAGTTATGTTAATTACTGAAATCAGATGAGACATTGGATAAAATTATTTAAAAAAAAATCACAGTTCAGATTTAGACTACAACAAGTCAGAATTATAATTAGCACAGGATATTGTTTAAAGTAACTGATAGACATGATATATAAAAACTAAATAGTTTAACCTAGATTAAAAAAAAAATAAAAAAAATAGTAATAATAAAATTTCAATACATTGGTCTTGTTTAAGAGTGCTCTTGGTTACAAGGATAGCCCATTAAGCTGGTGTACTTATTTCAAATTGGGTCCTGTTGACCAAATAGATGGGAACAAGATGAAACCAGAGAGACATTCATTTCTCAGATAAAAATAGAAAATGAAATAGACTACAAATTAATCTTAGAATTTTATTATCACAATAGTTTTGCATTATCACAGAAAAAAGGTGGAAAAAATACTCACTGGATCAATATCTTAACACTTAATTGCTCTATTATCACAGTAGTTTTGCATTATCACAGAAAAAAAGGCACAGGAAAACATAAGATGACTAAAAATATAATAAAGTTTGGCGTACATATATGTCGCCACTCAGTAATATAAAAAATCACTTTGATGTTGCGCAGCCCAAATTGAAGCAAGATGGCTTTTAACAGAAGATTTATATAAAGTTGAATTTGAATTACATTTTACATCATCTGGCAAACTATTCCAATCTTTAATACCATTATAGAAAAAAAGTGCCATTACATGTCTTATTACATTAAAGAATTGAAAAATTAAACTTATTTGATCTACTATTGTAATTGTGTATATCAGACATCCTAACAAAGTTTGTTTTCATATAAGTTGGACACTTATTATAAAAAATCTTATGCATATGATTAAGTCTTAGTTGTTTTACTCTATTTTCAATATTTAACATGTTAACATCTGTTGTGAGTCTCACAACCATTGCAGGTCATTATCCAAGGCCTATAACTTTCTCATGAATTTTGACTGAATCATTGCCCTTATTAAACTTAGCAACCTCAACCTTCATAACTGTTGAAGGTATAATTAAACTTGAAACTTAATATGCATTTGGGATCATAATTCACTTGAAACTTATATCATCAATTCGGGATCATAACCAAAGGCTACTATCCTAATTCCAAATCTCTGACATGGATTTAGACTGAATTATGACCCTTTGTGATTTTTTTTAAAGTTCTGGTTTAAGTTTTGCTTTGCAACATTCATATCTTTTATAAAACTACTAATTGTATTCAATCAAAACTTGTTTCATGCTTTTTGAAAAAACAATTCATGATCATATATCAATACCTATATAACTCTCGTATGAAGTTTGAATGAAATAAAGGCCTTTTGTGAACTTAACAAAATCTTTTGTCAATATCCAAGTCTTTTAACATATATTTTTGTGAATGAAATCTTAATTCCTCTCTGTTAATTTTAACATTATCCAGCTTTTTGTTTTACATTTTGTATACGTTTGCTAAACATTAAAGTTTGTCTTCATATGTTATGTTTATGAAAGTTCAATTTTCTTGGTGTAACAAAGGGTTTTGCAAAAAATGTATCTTCGGTTAAATGTTAAGGCCTCCTTGGAAAAAAGCAAAACAATATACTTTTAAAAGGAAAAAGAGTGATGCCAGCACTATTAAGTGTTTAGAATTGAGTACCGCTCAAGCCGGTGCTAGGGGGCGTGGGGGATGTTGCACTTATTCATTATTCCTCATGTACAGACTCAATCAAACCAAATCTGCAATTTTCAAGTAATTTTTTGTGATTAATGCTTCCGAGGGATCACTTTGTTTCAAGATTTTTATTAATGAATGTATCCCTTTTATCGGCTTTAAGTAAGTAAAGGGAATTGGGCAAACATTGCTGTTGAAATCAGCCTGACATCGGACCGATATGCAATGTTTGCTGGGATAAGGTGGAGCAAAATTAATAAGTCCGAAGAAGACCAAAACCAAATGAGGCCAGTACACACACAGAAAACTTGTATCAAATGAGGTAAATGTATGTTAATGATATCAAATACAAAATGCTGATAAATATTTTTAAATTATGGCATGTTTTAATATCTATAGATAGCATCTACAGATTATTATAAGTCGATGATAAGTTAGAATAACTGCATATGCATGTTTGAAGCAAATGATGAGATGATGACGAAAATATTTCTTAAGGGATGTGAACAAATGTCTTATCATTATCAAATTACATGCATTGCACCAATCCAATCACAGCGAAATCACCTTTGGTTTTCACAAAATCTAGGAACGGAGGGTCCATTGACAACAATGAAAACAAAACGCAATTAGCTCTAAACGTAATAGATATAGATTTTATTGTAACAACTGGAATTTGTCCTATTTTGATTTGTAGTTAACTTGAATGATTCTTCTTAAATGCTATTAAATATCGTGATCTCTCATTTTAATATGTAGTGGGCAGGTATGACAAACTTGTAGTTGCAATCATTTTTGATGAATTTTCAAATGATACATCAAGGAAATAAGTGTTAAGGTGATTTGCAATAGCCTGTCAAATATTATTGAATTGTTGGAAGAATAGATATTGGCACATAATTATTTAGGTTTGACTTCTCTCCCTTTTGTGTAAAGATATAACACATGCTAGTTTCGATTTATCTGAAAATATTCCTAGAGAAATACTTTCATTAATTATTGACTTTATTGCTCCCGTTATATATTAATTGTCTTTACATAATTTTAACGTATTTGGACCAATTCCATCAAGGTTTAAATATATCTGCTTAATTTAAATCAATGTCAAATTGCTTACAAATATGTTTAAGTTTTTGAATTAGATACTCTTTCCAACACAATAAATTGTTAAATTAGCATGTATTCGGGTTCAGGCTAATTTTCATTGGACATTATCATTCATACCATTTTTAAATAATTGTTCAGTAAAATTCTTAAAAAGAACCAGAACGGTAATTTAACGTTTTATGCGAATAAGCAATTGCCTTACTTCTTTTAAAACACAATTTATTGTTAACGACAATGGATAGTGATAAATAACTTTAATTAATTTAATTAGATACACCCACATCATAAATATCGGGAAGGGAAGATATGTACAAATGGTCAATTTTAGAGACGAATCTTTAGTTACTCTAGTAATAGATTTTATTATCAATTTTTGTTGGAGACCAGAATCTTAAACAAAATGCGCTTAAATTTAACTATAATTTTATCAAATGTCTTAGAGAGTGAATAATTAATGTTAATAGTTCCAGTTACATATAACACTAGATAATGCAATCCTGCATAAACCCAAGACTGGTTACTGTTAGCTAGGTGGCCAGTATAAGAAATTTAACAATAAAAAATTAAATTAAATATTAACCTGTCCTTTACAATAACTAAACAGATTGATGTCGCGATTCATTTCTATAAGAAACAGTATCTCCTTTCAAAAGTATAATCATCAATTTTGAGATCCTTATACCTTCTTATTCAATCACATAATTATAACAAAGCAATTTAGTTAAAACACGGTCGTGGTTAATTTTGTAATAATTTGAATCAATATTTTTACCATAATTATGATATAATTTAGATTGTTATTATTACAATAATTGGACTCAAGCTTTAAGCTTAATGGGTAACCTACCAACCGACACACCGGCCAACGTACCCAGCCACCTACCTATCAGAATATTGCCAATTCTTCTCGCGAGTGTTATATGATATAAATGCGCATCTGAGTGTTAGTAGAGGTGAAAGAAAAGTAAAATAGTCCTAAAACCGGATTAAACTCCCATGTAATGTTATTATTACTGACCGTTCCAAGGCGGTACCCCTCTGTGTTCATTTACATGTATGTTTTGTGTATTGTTATATGTTTCAAACGTGTCTGCACGTTTTATGATGTCCTATCTTGTTAAATTGTCGTTAACGGTAAACCAGGGTCTTTCAAATTAAAAGATCCTGTGTAAGCATATTCTTTCCTCTTATCCCGTTTTGTGCCTTACCCCTTATACTCGTTGTCCCTTTGTTTCCTGTACTGGCCCATTTAGTTTTAATTATTTTACTAATTACATATCCCTCCCATCCTTTAACCGCCCTTGTGTTTTCTCAAAATTTTCAGTTCGGGGTATCTGGGTGCCCTACTGGTGTGACTGGAATGTGCCGGGGCTGCGTTCCGTGAACGTTGCCTTGCCTCGTTAATCTTTATTCTCATTTTTTTGACATATGGTTTGAGATTAATTGCAACTAGATATGGTATTTATCTTATAAAACATGACGAGTCTACAGTCCAGCCGGCGATGTTCAAAGGATCGCCAGCCCAGTTCTTCTTGCATGGCTGTGAAAATCCCCTTTTACCCATCGTATTGCACGTCTCTGGACCATCTCAACTTTGTCAATTTATTAGTTTTAGTGAAGGGAGACCAAATACTTGTAGGCTTGTTCTTACACTTTTTCATTTTTTTTCATTTACATTCCGTTTTATAAAGCCAAAGGATCTGTTTGCATTGGAAGTTATTCTAGATACAATATACATGTATATGTGTATTAAATTTAAGGTCAGCATAGAGATCTAGTCCGTACGAAAGATCATTAGTGCCAGATGTGTGTATTTTTATTAGCTCGAAATTTCGAGTTAATTATCTCGAAAATTTGACTAATAAACCCGAAATTTCGACTTACTTACTCGAAATTTCGACTTACTTCCCCAAAATTTCGACTAAGTAACTTGAAATTTCGGCTTAGTTTCATTACTAGAATGGCCAAAAAAGTTGTGAGTTACCCAGAGTTTAGTTCAAGTTATGGTATAGCGACGAGACTATTATGTGGAAATATCATGGCCTGGGGCGACATCGAGGGTTTTTTTTCTACAGAAAATGATCGGAGCCGTAAAGCCGAGAACATTTTCTGTAGGGAAAACCCAAGATGCCTCGCCAGGCCATGATATTTTCACATAACAGTCGAATTCGATATACTATAAGTTATTACTTAATCGCATGATAAACATATATAAAATGTTTGATTAGACATAAAATTTAAACATATATTTTGATTCCCTTAATATATTTATTTTAAAAGAAAATAGAATTTTGAGAATTTTGACAACATCTTTTAAAAATGTTTCAAAAATAATATTGGTATAAAGAAACTTGACAGACTAACTGGCGTATACCCGTATACATGCCACTTAAAACTTAGCTTGCACATGAATATTGCACAGTTTACAATAGTAGGGTTTTGGACTTGTGCGTATCTCCACATGATGGTTGTATGTGTGTTTTAGACCCAAGAAACATCCGGTTAACAAAGTCTTATTATTGCCCCCACCCCCACACACAAAAGAAATCTCAGAAAATGGGAAGGATATGTTCGGTCTGTGTGGACAATTTGATTCTATCAAAATACATAGTTGCTCTGTCAATGTGCAACAGCTACACATGAAAGAAAGTATCTTGAATTCAATCCTTGCTTTCACCGGCAACCAATGTAAGTCCTGCAATGTAATAAGTCGAAATTTCAAGTTATGTAAGTCGGAATTTTGGGTTATGAAGTCGAAATTTCGAGTTAGTAAGTCGAAATTTCAATTAAGTAAGTCGATCGAAACTTCGAGTTAGTAAGTCGAGATTTCGAGATAGTAAGTCGAAATTTCGAGTAAATAAGTCGAAATTTCGAGTTAATAAGTCGAAATTTCAAGTTGATTAGTCGAAATTTCAAGATAAATGACTCGAAATTTCGAGTTAGTAACTCGAAATTTCGTGTTAATTAAAAACACACACTAATTTTAATGGTCTTCCGTAAGCATTTCGCATTACAGTAGACTTACTGTAAACCTAGGATAACATAAAACATACTTTTTAATTTTATAATTATATTTTGTTGCATTTTTGTGTGTTTTGTATGCATGTTGATGTACGTGCTATAAAGCATGTAACAAGCCTATGTGTTTATGTAGGAAGTCGATACTGTATGCCACTAAGGTAAATTAGTTGCACGACGTGTACATAACATTGAGACAGTCTGCGCATGTGTTGTAAACAAACATGGCGGCAAAACAAAACATGAAATAATTTTTTTTTAAAGTTTCAGCGTTTCCGTAACATTAAAGGAATTTTCAATATTGACAGTGCAGCTAGGTTTAAGAATTTTAGTATGGCACAATGTGAGTATTGAAAGAAATCACGAAATTTTGTAAAGTCAGTCATTTTAACAAATAGCAATAAATTCGTGCTAAAACTTGTTCTGACAACATTTTTATTTGTGGTGGGGTAATGAAAAAAGTTGTGACAAACGTTCATAATAATGATATTCGTGAAAAGATAAAACGTATGGAGCATTTTAATTCTCATTATGGGTATTATCTGTTATGGTTGAATAAAATTATACATGTGCTTAAAATTGAAATGTTTTTGTTAGCATTGCAAGCTCTATGGATCTTGCTATTGAAAAGTTTTAGCTGGGCTATCACATATAGAGATCTACACGTTTCAGTCTAGCTAAACACCTTTTTTTCAATGATAGATATAAGGAAGGCAATCACTAATTTATTTATTTGCAATTATCATAGTAAAAAGTAGTTATCACCACATATACAGTGCAGACACTTTGTGAAATGCATTGGACATGACAATAAAAAATACTCTTGGTCCAAAGAAATTTGTAAAGTTTTGGTCAAGATGATCATGTCCAGTAAATTTAAATCCAAGAGAAACCACACTATTTTCCTATTGCAATGTTTTTATAATTGACACATATTAAAATATATATAACCACAGATACATATACAATGGATAGGAAGGTCCGAAAATATACGATTGTCAGACTCAGTCGCGCTTCGGTGATAATAGGGTTTATCCGCTAGTCTTTTCAACTGGCAAAATTCCGCGACATATGAAAAATTATGATAACTTGCTCGAACACAATTCAGCCAATACTGACTTTAACTGTGTGACGTCACAGTTTCTTCTCCATCTATATTTAGCTCCATGATATAACGCATTGTAATCGAACAAAAGCATGTCTGCTTTTAAATTTTCTTTTTCAAGCTTAGCAACTAGTAAGTAAGTACAAATATTGGCCTAAACAAAATTTTCCAAATAATCAAAAAAAAAAAAAAAACACCTCTACACAATTTTGCCTTTACACAGAATTTTAAAATGTTTTCTTTCAGTTAAAACTTACTGTAAAGAATTCAGTATGGTCATTTATTTTCTGATTTCAGTGTGGCAACATCCATATGTAAATGTTTTTAAGCATTTTAATGTATCATCATGGAAGAAGGCAACAAAGGAAGGAGAGGTAACCTCTTCAATGGTATGTTTTATTTTATGGATTATTTTATGCAGCTATTTCTGAATTTATATTTTTTTCTATTTTTGTAATTTGTGTTATATGTCATAATGATAATGTGAACCAAATGGTTACTGAAATAGTAATTTTTGCATCAAAAAGTAAAATAAATAATTGCCTTAGATATGTTAGTTAAATAATGGAACCACATCTAATAGTTAAATATTGGAATCACATCTAATAGTAAAATAATGGAAACACATCTAATTTATCTGTTCCTTATGAAAGAAGGCATTTAAACCATTCCTTTAGGATATCCAACATTATACATGGTTTATAATTTCTTGATGTGAACTCTATTTCTTTTGTCATTGAAATTATGCATCATTACATTTTCAATATTTTATACTTTTATTTATATTTCTTCCAGGACAAAGCAGTCAAGTCAACAGTTTTCAAGATTGTTGGATCGATACCTGCAGGAAACTATATTCAGTTACCAAAGACCAGCACCCAGTCACTCGGCCTCACTGGACGTTATATGTACCTCCTGATTAAACCAATACCAACAAAATATTTTGTGGTTCATATAGATGTAGCTACACAAGACAATCTTGTAGTGAGAATATCATTTTCCAACCTGTTTAAGGAGTTTAAATCCACCTCCACATGGTTACAGTTTCCGTTTGTATGTAAAGCTACTAGAGGGTCAGTGCATGCAGTAACTGCAATGACTGGTAAAGGTGAGTATACTTAAGATAATAATATCTGTCATGTTGTTGATATGTTTTCCATGGAAATTTGCAACTTTTTTCTTACAACAGTGTATGAAATTACAACTTTATTCAAAATCGTGAAATTACGTCATTCTAAGCTTGCCACGTGTATGGCACACAAGACTAATCTGGCACCCCCCAAAACTAACGGAAACGCCAGTTTGCTATGCAAGAAAAGTTTCTGTAGTTTATGAAAGATTTTGTTTATCATATTAAATGACATGTTTTAACATGTATCATGCTATATAAAGTAGCAGATTTTCACATATACATTATAATGGTACAATATTATAACAATCAACAATCTCCAAGCTAGTAAGCATACCCTTATACTGAATTGTTTTTAAATAAAAAAGTAGTTCTATTATTATTCAATATTTAAGTAAAATGCAATTGTCCTAAGTCTTTCCACAGGAACTTGAAATTCTATCAATATCAATGATAATATCAAAAATATACCCCCTATACAGTATAAGTGTTTATTTATACTGTATAGGGGGTATATTTTTGATATTATCATTGATATTGATAGAATTTCAAGTTCCTGTGGTCTTTCTAGCTGTTGGGTGATAATTATTTGGTTTCTGAAAGCTTATATGCTAAGTACTTGATTTTAGGTGTATATGAGCCGCGCCATGACAAAACCAACATAATGGGTTTGTGACCAGCATGGATTCAGACCAGCCTGCACATCCGCGCAGTCTGATCAAGATCCATGCTGTTTGCTATCAGTTTCTCTACTTGTAATAGGGTTTGTAAGCGAACATCATGGATCCTGATCAGACTGCGTGGATGCGCAGGCTGGTCTGGATCCATGCTGGTGGCAAACGCATTACATTGGTTTTGTCGTGACACGGCTCATATGTTTTTATTCATTAAGACATTTTAAATTAAAGATTTATATATCTATCTTACAGAAAACAGTGGTCCAGCTCCTCTGTCCACACGCTGGACAATACTGTGTCTAGACTTTCAGTACATATTGGCCATGTATCTGAACAGGAAGTACTCATATATCAAAGGTGTCCGTCTGTGTGCTAATATGTTAGTCAAAAATATCTTTACCAGTGATATACAATATGAACCAGGTAAAATGTTTGAGATTTGTTATGTTATATTTTAGAAATTTGAACAAGGGACCATGTTTTATTGATGAACATGGTGACTTTTTTGTGCATGATGATGAGTCATTTGCTTTGGTACTAAATATTTGATAGCGAACTACGCCGAGCTAGCTAGCTTGGTGTTATTCAGATATCTACAGTGTATGTTTATATTCTGAATCTTATTGTCTTCTGTCTAATACTTGTTGAACTCTCCAAGTTGTATTGAAAGCCAAATTGGCTGAATTGAAATATGATTATCCACAGTTACGGTAAAAAAAAAACAATTATAATTTAGTGAAGTAGAAAATTCAGGTGACACAGGGTGAGAAAAATAAGCAGTCTAAATGGGACACAAACTCTGCACCATTTGAATAACATTTCACAGCTCTACCCACTGAGCTATCTCACAAATCTTCTTACTTTTCAAGAAATCAGGAATATATTTATGTACATAATTGAATATTTCAGGGTTGACTGTTGAACAGGTGAAAAGATCAGGTGGTCTATCAGGAGTATCACCAATACCAAGGGAGTTAGATTATCCTGTAATGAAGGGAGATAAATGGCACGATCTGTATGACATGATAAAGTTCCCGGCCGAGGCCAGCAATAAACCACATGACACTATAAAATCTACATCATCAGAACCTAGCTGTAAAGGTTAGTTACTGTAACATAGGATCACTTGTAGTATTGATGGGAGACTATAAGAATATTTATACCCAAGAGCCAGATATTCCAGTCTGTAGCTCTGTAGCAATTGCCCGATTTTTATCCTTTTTTTCCTGCAAATGACATGTTAATTAAAGAAATAGGATGAAATAATCACTCTATTAAATTATAGTAGATATGAAAAAACTTAAGCTATGATTCTTTATTGAAACTTTGTTTTTGGTTTTGTTTGATACAAATATTTTCTTGGATTATTTTGCTGCAGTTCTTTTGTAGGCACATATTTACAACATGTATCGTTTGTAATTGAACCAGTTTTAAGCGTTTGTAAGATACATTTTTGAATTTTTAATGCTCCCAAAGGAATGTTACATACAGACAATAATGAAAGAGAATGAAGGTTAAAATTTTGATAAATTTCTCTGTTTTATTATTTGGAAAATGAATTGTGATTTCATTTAAAATAAATATATGTTGGTGTTTTTATGCCACCGCAGCATCTGCGATGCGGTGGCATATAGCGATTCACCTGTGTGTGTGTGTGTGTGTTGGTGTGTGTGTTTGTGTGTGTGTTTGTGTGTGTGTTATATAGATTATATAGTGAACTTAAAAAATCTTCTTGTGAAAAACCACTAGTCCAATTTCAACAAAACTTGGCAGGATTGTTCCTTGGGTGAAGGGCTTCCAAAGTTGTTCAAAGAATTTCATTCCATACAGAAATCTGGTTGCCATGGCAACCAAAAGGAATTATAAGAATAAATTGAAAAAATCTTCTTGTAAAGACCCAATAGGCCTAGAGCTTAGATACTTTGCATAAGACATTGTCTGGTAGACCTTTACCAAGATTGTTCAAATTATAGCCCTTGGGTCAAAATCGGCCCCGCCCCAGGGTCATTGACTTTCACCAGATGTACATATAGCAAAATCTTAAAACAACTTCTTGTAAAGACCTAAAAGGCCTAGACCTTAGATATTTTGCATAAGGCATTGTCTGGTAGACCTCTACCCAGATTGTTCAAATTATAGCCCTGGGGTCAAAATCGGCCCCGCCCCTGGGGTCATTGGTTTTCCTTATATGTATATAGTAAAAACTTATAGTAAAAACTTCAAAAAAATTCTTCTAGCAATTGACAAATGCTACAGGTTAGATATTTTGCATGAAACATTGTGTAGTAAACCTCTAGCAAGATTGTTCAAATTATAGCCCTGGGGTCAAAATTGCCCCCGCCCTGGGGGTCATTGATTATAATAAAAAAAAAAAAAATCTTATTGTCTGAAGGTACAAGGCTTAGAGCTTTAATATTTGTTAAATAATATCATCTAAAGGTCCTCTACAAAAGTTATTCAAATGTTGCCTTTTGTGTCAAAATTAGCCCCGCCCCCGGGGCCATAGGTTTTCCTTATATATATATAGTAAAAACTTTAAAAAATCATCATCTCTCAAAGGCTAGAGTTAAGATTTTTTGCATGAAACATTGTGTAGTGAACCTCTTGCAAGATTGTTCAAATTATAGCCCTGGGGTCAAAATTGGTTCCGCCCCGGGGGTCATTGATTTTCATTATGTACATATAGTGAAAAAATAAAAAAATATTTTTGTCTGAAGGAACAAGGCATAGAGCTTTGATGTTTGATATATAATATAATTTATAGGTCCTCTACCAAAGTTGTTCAAATTTTTCCCCTGGTGTCAAAATTGGCCCTGCCCGGGGGCAGTGATTGTCATTATGTACACATAGTAAAAACGGAAAATAAAACAAATGTTTTCTGAATGGGAGAAAGCTATAGCTTAGATATTTGACTTGACCTGTATCAAAATTGTTTTGAATTAAACCCTTGGGTCAAAATTATGCCTTGCCCAAGGGGACAGTGACCTACTTTCTTGTCCTTTGATGTACAGCAATGACATTTTGACCATGTGCACAGTTTTAGTTGTAAAATTGAACTTTGATATCAGGTGACCTAGATTTTGATGATGTGACCTACTTTCTTGTCCTTTGATGTACAGCTATGAAATTTGAACCATGCGGTGGCATAGCATTTTTCTCAAATGCAATCTTGTTTTAAAATAAGATAATTTCCTTTCTTATTTTAACAGCTGTGAGACCAACATCAAGTGGACCGAAAAGAATCGAGTCAAAGAAGGTAGATGCTAGTAAATGTATGTCAGACCGAGTCTCTATCTTACATAATGTAACAAAGGACTCTTCTAACAAGGTAAACCAGTCTATATATATTTCACAGCCGTTATGTTTAGAATATATGAATGATTGTTATCTTATAAAAATGTCCATTGAAATACAACAGATCATCTATGTAGCGCTTCCATAAAGTTCCAAACTTTGAAAGACAGAGTCTGCAAAATGTCTGACATTGGTAGGTAGAGAAGGAAAAGCACTACATTTTAAGTCACATGCCAAAACCAAGGAGTAATTGACTCTCAAACTTTCATGTAACGGAATACCTGCTATGTCATAATGTTGTCAAATTATGTAATGTTTATGAAGAGAACGGAACAGAACATATCTTTACAAACTCAAGTTACATAATATAACACATGAGTATAAATAATACATGTAGTGTTGAATATTTGTATGTAAGCTGATGAAATGTAGAGATGGTAACATATAAGTGTTTTATGTAAGCAAATAAGCGTTTGTAAATATTAAATACAACTTTAATTTTAGTGTTAAACTGTTAATTGATATTGTTAATCTAAAATGATGATGCTATTTTTAGATGTGAATAATATAAACTCAGGGAGCTTAAAGGTTTATTCTTATCTCTCTCTCTTTTTGATATTTTCAATTTTACTATCATTTTATGTAAATATTTAGTATCATCGTCGACGACCTGTGACATCTGAGCTACCATCTGTTGGTGTAGATGATATTGAGGTAGAGAAGGACAGAGAGGGAGAGATACACGTGTTTGCTCACCCAGACAGTAGTGTTGTCTTACATCAAGATGATAAATACACTGGAGAGGTATATATTAAAGCTCTTGCTTAAATCATTGTCTTTTAGGCATACATTTACACAAGAATTTCTAAAGTTGGTCAGATTTAGACATTGATTGTAGGAATAGATTGATGTGCTTTCGTATGGTCTCTTAGGCATAAATTTATATGAACACAAGAAGTTCAAAAGTTGTCAGGTTTAGATATTGATGGAAGAATAGGTTGGTGTGCTTTCGTAATGTAATACTATTTTCTTATTTGAGACAATAGTTGTGTAATGGAAGCAAAGTAAACTTGTTAGTAGCTGAACATGATTATAGAAAGCAGTCTGAAGCAGATTGATAAAAAAAATTCACATAAATAGTAATGAGTTTCTTTGAATAACTGAACCATTGTTTGTGTATGGGGAGAGTACATTTACCTGTATGTATTTTCTATTGAATTACTATTTTGGATTATATCAAATGTTATGGATACACTTCTTCTATGATACAAATACCTTTTATATTATAGGATGTTCTTAAAAAGAAGTTTGATTGTTTTGTTAATATACATTTGAATATAAAGATATGCGATACCTGTTTTGTTGATATACATTTGAATATAAAGATATACTATACCTGTTTTGTTGATATACATTTAAATATTAAGTTATATAATACCTGTCTATAATGTCATATATTTTCAGAGTCTTGTAGCCAGAATTGATAAACCCACTGATATATTTCCAGTGAAGAAACCATCATACAAGGTAATATGAAATCTCAATTTGAGTTTTTGTTCAGATTTTATTGTTGCTTCCATGGTTACTGGAGTTTTTCTCTAGCTTGGAGTCATGTCATCAGATGACTAAGAATCCAACAATATAAAACTATGTAATATTTATCCATATTGTCAGACCTGTCATTGATTCAAGGCAAGGCATATCAACAATATATTGATATAGGATGACAAATATCAAAGATACACCGATATATCAATAATTACCTAAAATTACTTGTCTGTCATTCACATTTATACCTGTTTAAATGATTTCAGTTGAAAACATTTTTTGTTCAGTGCTTTGTTTATAAAAGCCTTTTGCATGATTTTCATCCAGACCATTTGTTTGTCATCATTACTGTGAAATATTTCCACTATGTAACAACAAGGTGATGTAAGGCATGGACACCTGCTTCTGTAAATGTTTTGGGTGAATTTTCCTAATTTCTAGATATTTATTCAATAAGTCAAAATTATTTATTTTTTTAAATGTGTATTGATAATTGATCGACAGAAAAATATCAATGATACATCGATATTGTTTCTATGGATAACAGCTCTATCAATTGTTAATTGCTTAATTATAATTTATACCTAACTGTATACATTGGACTTCCTTTAGTGATTGAAATATCAAAATCAGCCTAGTGTATTTAGCCAGGATAAATTCATAGTGATGCTATATGCAGATCCTTATTGCAGGTAGCATTCTGAAAGTTAAAATTCTCACTTAAAAGAAACTGCTATGACTGTGAGGTATATCTATTTAGATACTCTACCTTTTAAGATGTGTTTTTATGATAACATGTGTTAATTTTCAGATAATGTCCTTTTCATCTTGCCATTACAATTATTTATCATGTATTTTACAGATACTAGAACCAGATCCAATATTAAGACTGAAGAGGATCATAGGGTTTGGTGGGAGTTCATTTAGAGATGTAAGTTGAACAGAATTGTACTAACTTTACCATATGATCATTGAACAATTGATGTTTTAAACCATTGTGATGAAGCTATAGAGAGGCTGCTTGGGACTACTTTTACCATGAAAGCTGAAAAACATCTTTTTGACAGTTCTATTTAACACAAGAGAACCTCATTGGCCTAGTGGTTAAGGATGATTCCATCCATCCTGCCGCTTACTGTTGTTAGTCTAACCTGCCGCTTTCTGTTGTTAATCTAACCTGCCCCTTGCTGTTGTTAGTCTAACCTGTCCCTTACTGTTGTTAGTCTAACCTGTCTCTTACTGTTGTTAGTCTAACCTGCCCCTTACTGTTGTTAGTCTTTCTTGCCGTCTAACTTGCCCCTTACTGCTGTTAGCCTAACCTGCCCCTTACTGTTGTTAGTCTAACCTGCCCCTTACTGTTGTTAGTCTGACCTGCCCCTTACTGTTGTTAGTCTAACCTGCCCCTTACTGTTGTTAGTCTTACCTGCCCCTTACTTTTATTAGTCTAACCTGCCCCTTACTGTTATTAGTCTAAGCTGCCCCTTACTGTTGCTAGTCTAACCTGCCCCTTACTGTTATTAGTCTAAGCTGCCCCTTACTGTTGTTAGTCTGAATCTGAACAGGGATATTAAGTGCTTTCATCAAGATGTCTTAAATGCATGTTGAAAACTAGAGGGACATGTAAGAACTTTCTTGCCATTGATGCTTCAAAGTCATTGTATGAACTATGCTGTAAGATTAATAGTAGTTAGTCCCCTACCGGTTTAATCGGAGGGGACTTTAGGTTTACCCTCCGTCTGTCTGTCTGTCTGTCCGTCTGTCCGTCTGTCTGTCTGTCTGTCAGTCCGTCAGTCCGTCCGTCCACAAAACTGGATCCCGCGATAACGCAAAAAGTACTGAAAATATTTTTATGAAACTTGATATATGGATAGATGGCAGTATGGAGATTATGCACGTCTTTTTTTTTTCTTCCTATGTTGAAAATTCTGGTTGCTATGGCAACAAATAGTCTGAAAATATGGCAAATTTAACACATAAACTGGATCCAGTGATAACTCAAAAAGTACTGAAAATATTTTTATGAAACTTGAAATATGGGTAGATGGCAGTCTGGAGGTTATGCACATCTTTTTCTTTTCTTCTTATGTTGAAAATTCTGGTTGCTATGGCAACAAATAGCCTGAATTTCAAGATTTCTGATTTAAATTTTTCAGATTTTTCACTATATGTTCTTCATTTCTTAAGGTGTTTACTTCAAACTTTAAATATAAGTTTCTGGTCATTAACCACATCATATGTGACAAGGTTTATAACTCTAGCACAAAAAATATCAGTATTACCTCCCTTGAACTTAGATTTTTTAGGGGAAAAAATGTTGTCTTTTTTTAAATAACTTCTTTATTTCCTAATGTATCTACTTCAAACTTCATATATATGTTTCTTATTATCACTCAACATTTTTTGAGAAGGTTAAATACTCTAGCAAGACTATTTCCAGAATTATGTCCCCTTGAACTTAGATTTTTTTCGAGAAACTGGTATTTTCACTCCAACTTCTTCATTCCTTATAGGATTTACTTTAAAATCACACATCGTAATAATATGACAAGGTTGTATAAACATAATTTCCTTACTAAGCATGGAAACTTAACACATTACTGTGATATAGACAAACTTATTTTATTATGTTTTGTGGTCGATATTTTCAAATACAGACTTCATCCTCAAATTCATTATAAATGGCAATACACAGGAGTGTATGACAATTAAAGAACTTTTTGAGGGACCGGTAGGGGACTACTGTATTGCCCGCAATACTATCAAATGCTTGTTCAGACATGTTCTTGAGGAAAAATTATGAAGTTTATCTAGTATTTACTTTGTACAAAACTATTCCATCCTAGGACATTATTACATACATATGAGTCATAGGCAATATGAAAATCTGAACGTACAATGTATACAGATTTCTATGAAGATATTCTGTGAACAGACAGATTATAAGAACCAGATCATTTTGTTGCCTGCAATGACCTGTCAATTTATCATTTCTGTACTGTTCTAATAACTATAACAATATTTCAGGCATTATGGACAGAAGATGGACATTGTTTAGTATATCCTTGCCATGCTGTTGTTGTAGCCATGAAGATATCCAATGGTCATCAGAGATTCTTTATAGGTCATACCGACAAGGTTAGTATATCACAGGTTTCTATTCACTATAAACCACTAGCTAAATATCACATGTCAGTAAATATATTCTGAGAAGACAAAGTTTAACTTAAACCCATGAAAATCACTTGCATTTGAAAGCTTATTGTGAGGTGTAAATTTGTTTTTTTGGATTTTCATAAAACCTTTATTTTACAATCTATAGGAGAAACACTAAGGATAATCTTGCAATAGAAATGCATATGCTTATTTATGTACCTGTATATTTCATTATTATCCGACAGGTTTCAGCAATTTCAATGACCAGCAACTCTGAGTTATTAGCCAGTGGACAGACAGGTCCACTAAGTGTGGTGAGAATCTGGAAAATGTTGACTGGTGAATGTCTCGCCCTGTGTAAAACACACTCCCACTCATTGTCATGCTTAAGGTAAACTGCCGAACATCATTGTTCTTAATAGTTGTTAGAATATTGTAAATAATTAAGCCATTTTTCTGAAGTTATGTATTCAACAGCTTTTCTGTACAAGTAAAGGCTTGCTGTTTGCAAGATTGTTTCTAAATTTTTCATTGATTAAGCAATAGTGGAAATAACTTAATATTCTTTATAAAATATAAATGGTAAGAGTCAAAGATGTGTTGTGCTTTAGATCAGTTCTTTATCACCTAATGGATAGGCATGTCCAACATCACTCTGTGTTCCAATCCTTCCACAGATTTTAAATTCTTATAAATGAAGCAGCAATGAAGCTAAGTTAAAAGTAAGTTGGTTTTTTTTGGGTATCAGCTTGAGCCCCCCCCCCCCCCCAAAAAAAAAAAATTCTGCATTGAGGCATCTGACATGCTCATTTACACTTGAAGTATGAAAAGATGCAGGTGTCATAAGACTTAGAAACCCAATAAACAATTTGTTTCTGTAAATGTTTATTCAAATATGATAATTATTATGATTTTCCTTTCTTTAAATACTTTATTTTGATAACAGTACACTTGAAAAGGATGTTAATGAAATACATATTTTACTTCTTTTATATGTCCTACATGTATATTTTTTTGTGATTGTTATATATGTACATCTTTACCTGACTTTTCAGTTTTTCACACAAAGGTACTATTTTATGTGGTGTTGGGAAAGACAGCCATGGAAAAAATGTAAGAATATGCATATAATTTATTATTTACAGAAAACATAAGAGCTTATTTACTTGCCTGTTTAGTATTACCAAAGTAGAAAAATAATGAATATTTAAGGGTTATTTCCTTGTTTAAATTTGATACTGCTTAGAAAATTCATCTAAGATCATGCTCCTTTCAATGTTAGTTTTATTATCCACTACTAAGATATTGCATCATTTTCTATCAAATCAATGACATTGGGCAAAGCAACAGCCATTTTCATATTAGAGAAAATAAAAAAGTTGAAAGTTTTGTGTTTCTACCTGGAAAAGATAGGCACAATTTGTCCTGACAACTTGTAAAAACCATTTCAACTATAGTATAATTTAATGCTTCAGAGAGAAATGGTCACTTGTGATACATCTCCCATATTCTTTTTTTTTTTCATAAAAGGTCAGCTATTTTACTCAGCAGTATGTTGTGTTATCAAAATTGTATTATTATTTCTATACCAGATGGTAGTGATATGGAACACCAGTAAAGTTAGCAAAACAAGGGAGGTCACTGTAATGGCCAAGGCACACTCGGATGTTGATATCTGCAGGATGAGAGTGGCAGCATTTGATGATACTAGGTAATGTATACAGACTCTCCTCTTCAGGCCCTCGGTAAGCTAAGTGTTAAGAGACTTGGGCCTCCCGTCACTCAGATTGAAAAGATTCAGGAGAGCCTGTAAGATTTCTTGTCGGTGGTTCTACTCATATGCTTCATTGTTCCTGAAATGGGGTACATAGGGTCACCTGAAGTCTGCCTTCACCAGTAGCGGAAAACTTTCAAGTCAATCATATGACAGTGCTGGTGTTATTCAAAACAAGACAAAACAAGTGTACATTTTGAGTTTATGGATGCTTCTTAATCTAAATAAAACAAAACAATTTCAAAATGGTTTTTGTTATGCAGTCATGATTTCTTATTTATGTAACTAGGGACAATTGATCCTTCACTATCTGTTTTGTGGTCCTTTTGTAATATTTATAATAAAAAGTAATACTTTAAGCATCTGCTGGCATATTATTATTTCATTTTGAAGTATTTTAGCAGGCTGATATGTATGTTTTATCAGTTACAATATGTATAATTAAGAAATTCATATGACCAATTTAAATTTATTTTTTTGTAGAATGGTATCATGTGGGCGTGACAATATACGGTTATGGAGAGTGAAGGAGGGGTCATTAAGGTCAGCACCTGTCAATCTAGGAGAGTACCACAATATGGAGTTAACTGATGTGGCATTTGAAGCTGGGTACCATACAAACAAAGATCCTGCTGACAGGATTGTGTATGTATAAATATATCTATAACTATAAACTAGGATAAGCATTATAACTTTAAAAAATGAGTCCACGAAAAAGAATATACGTCAATATTTTCCATATTGTAGAATTTTATTATAAAACTTCAGGAATTTCAGGTATAAAGCCTGCATTTAAAAAAAGACCAGGTCCCGAGGTTTTAAACATTTTGAGATCGGTCTGCCAGCTCAGAAACGAGATCCCTGGCTCAACGTTGATTAATTTTCAAACTTTCATCTGGAATTAAAGAATTATAATACTAGACTGGTATTATGATAATTGGAACTTGATTGATATTGAACATGTTAGTAATATACGAGACTGTAAATTATATCACTTCAGTTATAGTCACTCAATATTTCAAGTTTCAACCAGAATTTCTAGTTTCAACCAGAATTTCTAGTTTCAACCAGAGGGAAGTTAGTCTTTAAATAATAGTTTCAACCAGAGGGTAGTTAATCTTAAAGACAAAAATAAAACAAAAGCAAAAAATACCAAAACAAAGCAATGAATATTAAATCAGTAATTTTGCTGGAATAAAATATATTATTAATTTATGTTACAGGTATGCCTGCAGCAGATCTGGTCATATATTTGAGATAGACATTAAGAAAGTTTGTGTACAACATGTAAGAAGACTGTTACCAAATGAGGCAAGATCAGACAAAGATAAACAGACATTTAGATCAGGTATGTTCAATGTTGAAATAGAGTTAAACACTGCTCTGTCATAACATAGCTAGGTCTATGCACCTTTGAGTCCAAGTCCTAGACTTCACTCATGATTTTCTGCAATGATTTTTATCACTATATGTTACGCTATGCTATAAGTGCCAGACTACTGTTTACACACACTATGTTTAGAAACATAGTAAAATAAAAAAACTATTCCTAATATAGGATAAAGACACACTGGTTTGTTAATTACCTTCTAGTATGTAATTGAAATACTGACAAATAGTAATTAATCCATACTGGAGAATTGTATATTGCTTCCTTTGTTCTACTTGCCCCTTAACAGTGCGAGTTGGATTTAAAAAAAGAAGAGTAATAATTTGTAAGTAAGTTATCTAGTTAGGTTGAGGAATATGAGAAGTTCAATAAAAATGCCCCAGCATTGACTAATGAATATAAGTGGGTTAATTTATCATTTTTCCACTAGTAAAACTGTAAAATTGCTATATGAATATGCATGTGTCATTTTGACAAAAACAAAAACAACTATGTTAAAGAAAGAAGTTATTGTGTGAACTGACCTAAAAAACATGCTAGTTTCAAAGTGTTATATACAGTAACAGATAAGATCTAAATGCATTATCTTCTTTGTGACTTATGAATGTAATAGATAAGAACTACATGTATTATCAGGTCCAGGTATTGCCATCAACTGTATGTCAATCAATGAGACATTCTGTGTAACGGGATCTGATGACGGCTTTATGAGACTGTGGCCTCTAGATTTTGCCCATGTATACCTAGAGGCGGAGCACGAGGGATCAGTCACTGCTGTAGATTTCTCCTCTGATGGTTTGAAGATTCTGGCTGGTACTGCACAGGTTTGTAGATGTTTGTGAAAGGACATGTTGCAAATAAATAATTGTGACAGTTTATATCAATACAAAAAGTACTGAACAAAATTTAATTAAAAGTAAATATTTGTTTTTGAAAAAAAAGTTTACCCAGTTACATGCTTAACTGCATGACTTTTTCCCCCACTTTTGTTGATACTGATACCTTTCCTAAAATCCTAAATCCTTGAATTTTTTGTTGAGTTCATTTCAGGTAGTTATATAGACACATAGGGAAGAATTGTATATCCTAATAATAGAACTACATGTGTAATGTACAAGTAAATGTTTGAAGATTATATTGATTAACATATTTTTATTTCATTAATAATTACACTATAGTAGTAGAAATTTATTATTGGTATTTTAGGGAAATCTAGGAATGTTAGATATAACATCTCGTGGATATACAACATTAATGCGTTCACATACAGGTAGTATACGGAGTGTAGCTGTAGATCCCTACAGGAAACATATTGCTACAGTGTCCGAGGACAACACAATCAGAGTGTGGGATTCTGAATCTTTACAACAGGTATGTTTCCAAGTCAACTTGTTCAGTTTACACCACATAGTTGAAGACCCCTTCAGGGATATAGTGGTAGTATTTGTCGAAAATACAAGGAAAAAATGGCTGAGAGGTTAATGGTTCCAAGTTCAAAATACTTTCCTCTCACTGCTGTTGGTTTGAATCCTGTCAGGGACTTTTGGACTTCTTTCACAATAGGAAGATGTCCAGCGAGCTTACTTATGTTTGGTTGATGGTTCTACTCCAGTGCCTGCTTGTGCCTGAATAATGTATGAAGGAGCATTTGAGGTCTTCCTCCACCAGTGAAGCTGGAAAATTCCTCATATGACTTTTAGAGTAAAGGTGTGAACATATAACAAATAATACAATGAAAATATGAGCTTCTGAATTTTTCCAATTGGTAGGGAGGGATATAGCATTTGAGCCGCGCCATGACAATACCAACATAATGGGTTTTGCGACCAGCATGGATCCAGACCAGCCTGCGCATCAGTGCAGTCTGATCAGGATCCATCCATCAGACTGCGTGGATGCGCATGCTGGTCTGAATCCATGCTGGTCGCAAACCCATTATGTTGGTTTTGTCGTGACACGGCTCATTTCATTTACCTTTACTTTATCCATGTTCAGCAAGTTTTTTTTGTGGAACAGAAATTTTTAGATGTAATTAATCAACTAATGAAGTATTTTCATTGCAGTATGAATGTTTGAACTTTTTAAACTTTATTCTGACATCTGTATATTTTTGTTTTATATTTGCAATGATTTTTATTTCAGTTGTATGACTTCAGTGCACCGAATGAATGTCCATGTACCATCAGTTATCACCCGTCACGGCAGATATTCGCATGTGGGTTTGAAAGTGGAGTTGTACGAGTGTTTAATGTTCAGACAACCAGCCTGCTAGCAGAACACAAGTATGAATATTTAGTTTTGTTAATTTGTATGTCTTATATAATAGTGATACAATGATACATGTGTTAGTAAAATGTAAAATGGATTTCTTCATAAATAGTCAAGAAATCATGGTTGTGAAAATTAGATTGAAGCCAGACTTTAAATTATAAGAATGTTATCTTAAGCTAAAGTTACCAAAAATTATGAATAATATGAAAATCAAGTTATTGAGATTTCATTGTATGTTTTTGTTTTACATGTTTATTAAAATATTTACAGACAACATCGGGGCAAGGTAACTGGTCTCTCATTTAATCCTAACGGTGACTTCCTGTATAGTTCATGCTCACTGGGCTCACTAGCCATGTATGATGCCACATCGGAAGGTTATCCGTTGTTACGTCTCCTTGGTAACACAGTTGCTAGGGGAGAAAGATATTGTCCTGACGCCCTGGCTGTAAGTCCTGATGGACGTCGTGTGGCATTTATAGGACCGTCAGAATACACAGTGACCATTGTAGACTCTAAATCATTAGATGAGGTGAGTAGACTCTCTGATAGTAACAATGAATAACAAACAGTTTTATTGTGTTTTTTTAAGGATTTAAATGTGAATTTATTAAAGTTTGTGGGCATTAGATTCTTGGTTTTGCCAAAAGTACATTTTTGTGGGTTCTAAAATTTGTAGATTCTTTGTTTTTTCCAAAACAGTAAAATGCAAATAGTGCAATGCAAAATAATCTTATAGACATTTTAATAAAGAACATTTTAATAAAGAACTATTGCTACAATTATTCTATATTTCTGGATCAATTTGAAATGCTATATGAATTATTCCTGTACATTTAGACAATGAGGATAGATGTATCTAGTATAGGACAGGGAGGTAAATCTCGGATAGACACGGCAGCGAAGATATACTATTCACCCATCAAAGTCAGCCATCTTCTGGTTGTTACAGGAAACAATAAACTACTCAAGTTTGAGGCCAAAACTGGCAGGATTCTGTCCGAGGTATGAAACATATGTGTTTGGTTATCTATATATAAATCAGAAGAAAAAAAACATACTACTGAAGCCAATTTTCAGAAAGTAAGGTGTGGTATTGTTAAACTGGAGCGTGCCTTGTATCTCAATAAAAGAAATACCAGGTCAACCCAGAATACAGCTGTCTTTGTGACTATGTTTATAGTTTATTCTCAAGGAATACATAGCAAGATTACTTCACAAAATGAGAAAAAATGGCAAATATAAATATTCCTAAAACAAAACAGTTGGTTTGTGTTCAAAGAATATATTATTCATTTCTTTTGCCTTAGAGATGATTAAAATTCTATATGATATGTAATTCAGTAATACTGTACAAAACATTATTCAGTAATACTGTTGGGTTTTAGGTCACATCGACACAGTATAGGTCATATCGCGACGTTCCAGCTTTACTGGTGGAGGAAGACCTTAGGTGCCCTCCCATGCATTATTTCAGGCACGAACAAGTAATACTGTACAAAACGATCTATGTAATAAGGTTCTAGGTGTAAGGTTATATTATTTTTTGTATTTATATGTATTACTAGGTGGACCATATACACAAGAATGGTTGTTCCTCTATAGCTCTAACAGATAATGGTAATTATCTAGCAACAGGAGGTGACAAGGTGATCAAAGTATGGGATTATAATATGAGATTAGATATTAATTTTCAGGTAAAAAATCTTATCATGTTTAATGTATATCTAATAATTTATAACATTGATAATGAAATTGTCAGCAAAGGGAGGGAATCATGATAAGGACAGTTTATTACATCAATTAATTTTAGAAATATATTCTATTTTTGATATGATGATAGAAATAATGTATGTTTTCACAACACATGAAGAGAAATAAACTGCAGTTTTTGTCTGTGGTATATTCAAAAGGCCTCATGATAAATGTTTTTTCTTTGTTGTTCCCGAAACGGACCAAATTCTTAAGTGTGAAGCTATTGGGTTGGCTTTTGGAAAGGTAATGTTTTAACCAGGTGCCTGATTGTGTCCCAAAAAATGTTTGGATAAAATTGAATTTCTTTCTGTCACTTCTTAAAACAAAATAAATAAGAAAGACTGTACCAGTAATAAACCTTAGTAATCCGTCATTCTTTCACTGTGTTTGGCAGTTAATTGTTTGAATTTATTGCAGGTATTTATTGGTCATTCAGAGAATGTGTCAAGGATTATATTTACACCAGACAGTAAGAACTTGTTAAGTGTTGGAGAAGCTCTGTATTTGTGGGACTTCCTGGCCTATAGACCTTCTTCACCCTCCGAGTAAGTTTATATTGATATAAGGGAAACTTTTAGATTATGATGTAACACAGGAGAAATAGAAACTGCAATTTATTACACCTAAATAGTATGATATCCAATGTTGTTCCTTGTACCTATAAGATAAACTTGTCTGTGACTGTCACTATCATCTTTTTGAAACATCACTACTGTATTGTATTATGAAGCTTGTACATATAAAAGTGCTGTCAGATGATGCATGGTTCTTCATAGGTTGCTTGCATGAAAAAATACACAAAACGACACCTTAGGTGAATGCTGGCCAAATAACAATAATATAAGTATAAAAGAAATTCAACCAAAATGATACTTAGGATTAATTATTAAATTGTCAGAGAGCAACATGTAATCGTTCTACAGTAATATTCACATATAACAAATATACTGCTTATAACGATGCTGTTTCCACGATCTAAACTCTTATTTTCTAAATGGTTGCCTATTGGATATAACAAATTTGGTGGTCCCTTGAATATCATAATCAGAAAAATTTACTGAATTTACAAAGGCATGGCTGAAATGTTTATAGATTTTAAATAATGTGATTAATATTTTTTCAATTTTCATGTTAAAAAAAAGTGTCTGAAGGGACGTATGAACCCTCGTTTAGCTTTAACCTCAGGGCTATCTGTTGTATAATGAGCCATGTTATAGATAAAAGAAACATGCATGATGAAAAATTTCATAAATTTATTGTTAATATTTCAGGGGACGTGAATATAGAGAAAAAGACTATCTCACTGGACACACAGACAAACCCACTGCAGTTTCATTTAGAAGTAACCCTAGCACTCGTAGCCCTAGCCGAGACAGTCTGGGAGAGTCCTTCCTTGACATGCCACGCCGTACACCACCTAGGCCTGCAAGAGAAGACTCTCCTGGTAGAATAGGAGATCTTAGCTCTATCAGAAAATTTCCGTTCGATGGTAAGATGACTGTGATAAATGATACATGTGATTTATATGTACATAAGGTGATCATAGTCCCATTAATTTGGCAGTTTTACATAAAAATCAGCAATTTTAAGAATACTTAATTGGTTAAACCATAAATAGCTAAATTGGCTCAAATTTATGAGTAGTCTGATGCCAAATAAAGGAAAAGACTATATTTTCTGATATTTTCTGTGTTAAACCTTATATAGTAATTGATGAATAGTAATTGTTGTTTACTTACATAAAGAAATGAGTAAGAGATAGAAAACATGTAACTTATTGCATAAAACCTTTCTTCTGTTATCTGGGCGCTGATGCCTCTTGAGTCGAATAGCTTTCCATAGCTCAAAAAATTGTTGCTGATTAAGTAATAAGTAAAATGTAATAGGTATAGTGACATTTAATTGATGTCCAGTTAATGGTATACAATAATTTATCCATAGAAATTTGTGTAAAATATTTTACAAAATTTATAGACAAAACAATCGAAGATCAATTAAATGTTTTTATTCACATCATAAGAGGTACTGTCATAAAAATCTGTAATCTGGTTCTGTAACAGCATATATATTAGGAATGTAGAAGGAAGTGTAACTTTATATTTCTAGATGATTTAGAGTCAGTAAGTTCAGAGAAGGAACCTGTGTTGGCAAGAGCACCTAGACTTGAAGATAGAGTTACCCACAACCATTCTGATGATGATGAATTAGAACCAGTATGTTTTAATTTGTTTCCCCTTTCCATTTAATTGTAGCAATATCCCTTGTTTATCATTAACCATAATAGAAGTTCTTTATGAAATGTTTGACATGATTATGTTATATGAGTTGTCATTAAAAGTCAGGAAGCCTAAAATGTGTTTCATGCTAATCTGAAAATTTCCAATGTTCCAGGTAGTAAAATAATTGTCATGTTTACACATACAGTGATATTAGTTAGCCTAACTTTAGTAAGGCAGAAACCTTTAAATTGGTCAAAATATGAAAAAAAACCTACCCCATTTCTTTTTAATGCACATGTATTAGTAATATAAAAAATATGGTGGTAAAATGTAAAAGACAGTCATATTTAAAAAAGCTGCAACACTTTCATTTGTGACAAACTGAAATATTTCACTTAATTGTAATTTTTGGAGGTGTGCATCGTGAAAGAAAAAACTCTTATATTGTGGTGAATTACTGGTATGTTCAATCTAATTCCTATGTTGAAGAATAGTGCACTTACCGAAAGAAGTCTGTATAGTGTTGACTTTCTGAGTATAGTGTGTGAAGATATACTATTTATGGGTGTCACTTCTTTTCCCTGCTTATCATTTGAAGGATACTGAGAGTGAAACTCTGGTCAACGGCCAGTATGGTCAACAGTTTATCCGACATACCAGCCCAGCCAGGATGCCGTGTAGACATGCAGCACCCATGGGTATGACACCGAGACAGAAACACGAGGAGACCAAAGTCACTAAACCAGGGGCATTTAAACATTTTGTTCAACGAGAGAAAACACATGCGATGGCACAGGTATGTTGTTAATCATGCCTAGATATCAACATTAGACTGTTACAATTCATTGAAATTGTAGGACTAGTTTAGTAAGCCTTGTAATGAAAACTATATATGCAGTTGTTCACATGTTAAATGATAAAAAAAGATGTTTGATTTAAGTAAGATAGATATGACTAAATCAAAGCAAAAAAGAAGATAATAGTAAATTGATAGTTAATTAGGGAAGAGGTGGTTAAGCATTTAGGAATTATAATTTTGAGCTCTATCAGTTGCCTAGCAATATTTTCTCATATGACACTATTATAATAGTCAACAATGGATGGTTCAAACAAAGTCCTAACTTTCCTCCTCTACTAAATTAGAAATTTCTGCCAAAGAGTCAACAGACCAATACGTGATCAGTCTAGTGCCTGACAAATACTTCCTTTTACCTATGTCGTAAAAAGTATGCTTTAGTTTAAACCGTATTAATTTAAAGTGACATTATGCTCATTCAAGGGTATACAGTGAGTGAACAGGTGAAAGTCAAAATAAGATCTAATATAGCCATAATTCCTTTTGATTTAATAATTTACCTCATATTAACAATAAATAACCAACGGATTGAAACGGAATTTCTGTAAATATCAATTAGAATTACCTGAAACGTTTAGTTTAATAAAAGAGTGGGGCAGTCTTTTTATATTTTAGGCAGATTTTAAATTTTATTTTAAACATTTACCCAAATAAACTGTTGGTCAAACACCATTTTAATATTCAATCTTTTGAAATAAAATGTCTATTCAGCTCAATTTGACTTTGAAAATTTGAGCATAGTGTCACTTTAAAAAGCTTATTGATTTAAACCTCTCAGAGTCCACTATCTGGAAGTAACTATGGTTGTGACCTATAAGGACTCGAACTTACAATTCTTGTGTTGAAAAAATGACACTTAAACCATGAGGTCACTCCTGTCTTCAATAGTTATGATACAATAATGACTGGTGTGCCTGAAAAGTAAACCAAATAATTATATATTTCAGAGAAGATATACAGCACCACCTAATCAAGCTGGTATAAAATTAAAGTCTGTCATAGGTTATAATGGTAACGCTAGAAATAACATGGTCTGGCATCCGGATACTGGTAAGATCACTATTTGCTTCCTTACCTTACTTCATATCTTGTCCTGCCAACTTAAAAGGGAAGAAATAATATATTTTGTGCAGCTTTTCAAGTGTTCATGAGAAATGTAATTGATATTTTCATGTAGTCTAGATGAGTTTGAAGTATTTGAAAATAACTATAAGTATTTTGAAACTTATACATTTGTGTATTTATAAAGAATTCTTTTTATAAAGAACCTATATTCTATGGCTGTTTTTTTACAGGACTGTTTGTGTATACAACTGGCAACACTATCATCATAGAAGATCTGAATAACAGTTCACAGAAACATTTAACAGGACATGTTGAGGAAATATCAACTCTAGCATTACAAAATGATTGTCAGGTATGAGCTTAATGTTATGTTCATTTAATCTAAGACTTTACCCATAGGGGTTACAAACATTATCAATATAAAAAATAATATCATATTTGACCTCTAAGTATAACATAAACTTCTATCTCATTTAGTGGTCAAGTTAAAGTTTAGATTACAAAGTTGAGACAGAGGGACACACACACAAGTATGTTAAAGTGCAACTATAAACCCTTGATATGATCACAGGAGTTCTGAGCATTAGAATGATACAATAACACTGATAAACCTATACACTGCTGGATGACAATTGAATCTACTGCTTCAACCAGTGCAGACCAAGATCAGCTAGTATACTGTGTCAACTGATCATGGTCTGCACTGTTGATTATTCATCTAGTACTGTACTAGAATTGTTCCGAAAAATAGTGAATGGTTTTGTCCAGATTATAAAATGGACAAAGCTATAAAACATGTGGCAAGCTACTTTTTGTAACTGTGTGATTGAATATACATTATTATTTATGATTCTAAGGTTTTTCTTCACTAGTTAAGCTTGTTAGTTGAAACTTGTCTTCAGTCCTCACTCAATTCAATCAAAAAAAAAATAGAGGAAAATGAGATTTTGTATATATTTTCAGACATTAGCATCAGCTAGTGGTAGTTTTGAGCTATCAGGAAGTCAGATATGTATATGGGATCTACAGTCACTGGTGTGTAAGAAGGTGCTATCACATCATGAGTTTGATATTGTATGTCTAGCTTACTCCAGAGATGATAAATTCCTTGTCTCAGTTGGTAAGATTGAAAATTTTCTATAAATAGATGTTTTAGAGATTTAAGAAATAATACGTTTCGTTCTTGTTAAGACTGTTTTTGCATGCGCTGTTTGTTTATTTTATTTCACTATATATTTTTCAAGAAAAATACAGAGTATTTATAGCTAAATAAATGCTTTGTAATTAATTACTCAAGCCTATCGGTCTTTGTGTTTATGTTCCACATTTGAACTCAAGTCATGTATTATTCTCCAACAATGCACTCAGAATTGATATCTATTTCCTAAATAAAACTTGAAAGTGTTACAAGAGCTTGCATAACTTTGATATTACAATGTTAATAAGAAATTTACTGAAGGTAAAGCTATCAATATTGATAATTTCTACATACAGGTGACTACAGAGACTGCTCTCTTGTTATCTGGAGTACACATAATTACTGTATCCTGACAACATCTAAGGCAGCTAGTCCTATACATGACCTACGCTGGGATCCATATACAGTAAATGAGTTCTCCTCTGTAGGCCAGAATGGTACAGTATTATTCTGGTTACTAGATGAGACAACATCAAACATCTGCCTGAATGTACATGAAGGGGAAGTACCAGATGATCTGCTTTATGCTAAAGGATCTGTAAGTTCACATTTAGTTCTTGTCTATATGTCTCATTGTAAAATTAAAATTATACCCAAGTGGAATTGGGTAAGAATATCTGATGTCATATACTAATTAGGAAGACATGTAATTATTTGTAAACCTTAAATTGTTTTGTACATTTATGCTAGATACTGTCTTACTTGCCATATATAATGCATTGTATATCCTCATGGGCTATATGGCCTTATGGAATATTGAAAATAAACTTATGTTTCAAATTTTTAGATTGTTTGGAGTACAGTTTCATATGAGAAAAAGATAGTTAACAATATCACCATTTCTAGATTAGACCTGTTTACATTCCAAATTCTGTGTGTGAATCAAGTGAAATTTTAATAGAAGATTAATGGCTTGACTTGAGTGTCTTTTACAAAATTACCAAAGCAGAAAATTGAATTACTTATAATTCAAACTCTGGAAGCTACTGACATTTACCTTTTGAGCCCTTCATATTTTGATTGCAAAGCATTGCAACTGTAAATCCTTGAACAACTTTAAAGCTTCTTTCTTTGAGATTTGGTAGAATTTTCAGTGTTCGATTTGATGAAGTTTGTCCTTTAAAAATAATATAGGGATTTGAATTTTTTTATCTTAAGTAACAATGTATGTAAAATAATCAAATGTGTGAAGAATAGTTAACATCTCATTATCAAGTTTGCATAAAAATTTGACTGTAAATGATTTATTCTGTAATATAAGCTGTGTTATTTCAGGGCATGAAGAAGGAATGTGTTGAGTTTACATGTATAGTATATGCAGGGGACAGTACTCTGTATACGGGAACCAGTAATGGTAAAGTGGCAGCATGGGATACCAACAATAACAGCTGTTTCATGCACTGGGAGGCTGATACCTCAGAAATAGGTGAACCTCTTGTAAATGGTTATTGACTATATAACATGGGGATGTAATCATTTTATTCTGAAATCCTTTAGAAGTTATAAACAACTACATGTACATGTTTACATGTATTTTGGACATTTATTACAGTCTGGTCATTTTTATGGCTATGATTTCTAAGTGCCCTGCTTTTGACAGCCTTTTTTTCTGTACATAATGGAAATACTGTGTTAGATAAGGGTGTATACATGGAAATATTTAGGAGTTTATTAAGTAACAACAAGTGGCCCAGTGGTTAACCCGTCAGACTAGTAATATAAGAATTGCTGGCTGCATGGGTTCAAACCCCGTCAAGGGCAAGCTGCTGTGTCCTTGAGCAAGAACTTTAACATTTATTGCTTAGTACTAGTTGGTTCCAGGAACAGATTCGAGAGTTTTTCAATAAGCTTATAGCTTCCAACAAAGTAAATTTATAAATCAACTTAGCCATACCTTACTGAAGGTTTATGTTTCATCCTATATAATATTCCAGGTGTGAAAAGGAATAAAAATCCTCTTTTCTGAACCCATGATGAAATGGAATAAAAATAATACATTTTTTTATGTTACAGATGTGATAATCAACAGAGGTAACTTGTTGTTGACTGGTAGCGAGGGGAAGAATGTACGGGTGTGGTCAGTTGTTGGTGTGGGGGAGATGAGGCTCCCAGGGGAACATTATAATGTACGTACAGGTGGTCTAACAATGGAAGATGAGATGAATGTAGATGGTGCTGTTGTATCTGCTGCATTTGATGAAGCCATGGATATGGTAAGTCATGGTACATGTTGTTAAACATGTTTTCCTTAGATTGCAGATATATGTTAATTATTGTTTTGAACTTTTGGTGTTAGGCTTGGTTAAATAACTTACTGTGCATTTAATTGATTTGAAAATTGAGTATATATGTAAAGGCATGATATGAGATAAAGAAAACATTAAATTTGTTGATTTATTACCAGGTCTACTATGTTACGGATTTCTGAAATGTTGTTTCCATTTCACTAAGGTTATTAGGTTGCTGTAGATTGAGTGATTCAATTGATTATAACACTAAATCTTATTTGGGCTTACTCTTAAGTCTTAAATTATTGTAGAATAAAGTTATAAAAAAATAGTTTCAATGCAGTTTAATGAAAAAAATTTGCGGGATATTCATGGTGATGTAAAATTATTTTGTTGTTACAGGGCATTGTGGGTACATCAGCTGGTACCCTGTGGTACATAAACTGGGGAGAAAGAACTAGTATTAGGCTGGTATCCAGCCATATGAACAAGGTACATTAATATTCATTTTGTTTAAAAAATAATTTACTTGAGCTTATGTAGTAGCTATAAATTTGCAGTAAGTTAATTTTCTATGATGTCAATGAACTTCAAGGTAAGAAAAAACATTTGAAACTTGCTATTGAAAACTTAACAGAATATATGAATAAAGTTAGTAATTTAAGAATGAATTGATGGATGTTGTAATCTACTTATTGTATCAGCGAAATGATGGTGACCAAAATACTTGTTATGCAATTTCATCAAACAATTGGAATAATCTAGTATCTTTTCACTGAAGGAACATAATAATATAAAGAAATTGACCAATGATAAAATCTTCTTTTTTCAATTTATAAAATATTTGGTATAAAAAAATAGCTATTGTTGTCTAAACCCATTACTGTTTTAAATTGTAAGTAATGCTACAAAAAATAGTTTCTTACAAACATATTATGGTCTTATTAAATCCTTACTGCATAATATTTTTTTTCTCATTCTACAAATAACAGTTATCTCAAGCTGTCAGCTGAAGTACAGTTTTATTTTACTTACTAGTATAATATGAGAAGTTTTGTGTTATATGTACTAGGTAAATGGTTTATCATTATGTAACAATGAGCTACTAGCATCATGTGCTGACGATGGTAGTTTACGAGTGTGGGCAATCAATGATAGAGAACAAGCTCTACAGTTCCAAGTTAAAGATCAGGTAGGTTGTCATGGTTTTTCTTGCATAGTTATCTGATTTTCACATTTAAATCAAGGAGATTTTGCTGTCCCGTGTTGCTAAACTTGAAACCTTCTTTTACCACTTTGTTTGTTTAAATTCTGGAAAATATTTCCCATTCTTTAAAGTGAAAAGAAAAATATCTAGTTAACTTCTAGAAGATCTCTACCCCTATACTTGTATGAAACTATGCTTAAAATATTGGAAAGATGTTTGTCTCTTCTTGCTAGTTTGATTTTACTGTTTTATTGATAATCTGTTACTGTTTATACTACCTTTTCTAATATCTGGATTTGTGGTAACTCCACTAAAAAAAAAATTGAATACGAATTCAAGACAAGTTATTGATTAATTTTACTCCTTCTGAAATAATATGGTGCATTGGATGTCTATAAGCTAAGTAGATATAGCTATGATTAAAAATCAAACGTTTTCACAAACTGCTTGATCTAAATATAATACTACTTTTGTTTATCAAATAAATATTTTCAACATTATCTCTGCAGTCCTGTACTTGTGTCAGCTTTGCTCCGATGACGTCTGTGAAAAATGGAATTACAGACACACATCAGGGCCGAGATCATTTACCCAACATTGTAGCTGGTTACAGTGATGGTACAGTTAGAATGTTTGATGTGAACAAGGTAGAAATGGTTCTCAAGATGCATCCACATGCTGTAGCTGTAACTGCTATAAGCTTCTCATCTGATGGTATGTTGATAAAATGAGCCGCGTCACGACAAAACCAACATAGTGGGTTTGCGACCAGCATGGATCCAGACAAGCCTGCGCATCCGCGCAGTCTGATCAGGATCCATGCTGTTCGCTATCAGTTTCTCTACTTGTTATAGGTTTTGTAAGCGAACAGCATGGATCCTGATCAGACTGCGCGGATGCGCAGGCTGGTCTGGATCCATGCTGGTCGCAAACCCATTATGTTGGTTTTGTTGTGACGCGGCTCAAATATTCATTCATAACGACAGTCATATCATATATAAATGCATTATTATAATATTTAGTATGTCATTGTAAGCCTAAACTCATTCAAACTGAAATATATTTTAGTAATGTAAGTATCTAGTTTAGGGACAAAAAAATAAATATTTTATGTAACAATAAAGAGAAAGAAACTTGTATGTTTGTAAGAAAGTGGTAACGTTTGATTTCACTGAGAGCAACAGTTTCTGATTATATCAAGACTGACATGTAACTGTCACTTAAATATGTTCCCAAGCCCTCGACACTATCATTTGCTACCATGAAAAAGGCCAAGCTTGATTTACAGGACTTGAAATCATTTGCCCCTTACTACTGTGGGCTGGAATCATGCAAGGGAACTCAAGAAATTGTTCATGTGAGGAAAATAACCAGCTTACATATAGAATGTTGATTGTTCTACTTGAGTGCCTGTTTGAGTTTTAAATTATGCACAGAGTGTATTCTGAGGTTTTCTTTTACTAGTGACCTTTACAATGTTAGTGAGTCAAGGAATTGAAGAAAACAGATAAGAATTGTCTGAATATTTTCCATAGAAAGCATATCTTTTATTTCTCTAACTTTTTCAATGAAGCTAATGAAGTAAAGAAATGTAAATATTGTTATATATGTTATCAGGGACAATGATAATATCTGGAGGTAGTGATGGTTTGATAGCAGTAAGTAGTCCCACTACAGGTATGACAGTCAGGGTGATCAGTGATCATAAAGGGGCGCCGATAACCAATCTAGATGTTACCAATAAACAGGTACAATACTTTTATACTTACAAAACAGCTGCTCAAGTCTTCCAAACTACACTTCTTTGACCTTAGTCTTTTTTTTCCAAGTCAATATTGGAAGTCTGCAATCTATTATAACATAGTAAAAGTAATAAAAGATGGTGTAAATATATAAAAGATTTTGTTTTTAACACGTCATTGGGTCTTGGATATTATAAATTAATTAGAAAAAAAAGTTGTCATTTCTTTTGTAAACAATTGAATACACTAAACAGATTGAAATAGGGCAAAAGGTTGAAACTTTGTATAAATATGTTTGTAATGTGAGAAAGCTGTCAAGCTAGCTTATGGAAGGTTGGTGGTTCTTCTCATGCTTGTGCCTAAAATAATGCATAAAGGGGCTCCACAGTTCTTCCTCCATCAGTAAAGGAGTCACCTTTTGCCCTTTCATGTGCCATTTGGGCTAAAAAACCAACAAATGTTTACTCTTTCTTTATTTTAACAAAAACATTGAATAAATGTTATGTCACAGGGTGAGAAAAATGTGCAGCCTGACCGGGACTCGAACCCGGGACCCTCGGAACACGGTTCCGTGGCTCTACCGACTGAGTTATCCGACCGTTTACACATCTTCTTCCCTAAATAGTGAACAGTTCTGAACCGTGACAGTTACAACAATAATTTTAACTACTGAATAGATATAAAGTTACAGATATTATATTCGAAAATGTTACATATATAATTATGTTCTGTTGAATTTTGTATTAAGGATCAAGATGTGGGAGTATCTGCCCCTTTGCTCTGGTTGGCTACCAGTGCAGATAGGCGTGTCAGTGTATGGAGTGCTGATTGGTCAAAAGATTTTTGTGAGCTTGTTGATTGGCTGACATTCCCAGCTCCAGCCTTTGGGCCTGACGGCTCAGTATTGCCAAAAAATGATCAGGTGAAGTTTTTCATAGTATGATAGAGAAAAGTTTGTCATTTTATTTGGAGTTTAAAGAAAAGTATGTGATATTGTTAAAAGTCCTAAGACTGAAGTAGATTTTTTTAGATAAAAAATTCCGTAAAACAAGTGAAGAAACCAGTTGATTAAATCAGAAAAAAACCATTCTTCATGAGAAAGCATTATACTGCAAACTTTATGTTAAATTGTTACATGTAAGGATGTTATTATGTAAGGATGTTATTATGTAAGGTGTAGGTTTGAATGTCTTGTCTATGTTTTTCTAAATATATTACTATTTACTATGTGACAATATTAAAAAAATTCTTGTACATTTGTTTTCTTGAATAAAGTTGTTTTATTTTTAAACAAAAAAGTTTTTTTTAATTATTATTATTAATACAGGCTGTATTCAATAAATTACCACCAAGTATAGCGAGATTTTCACCAGAAGAGCCAGATATTATTGTATATACTGGCTATGGTATGCAGAAAAATATGCAGTTCTACAGCTTGTCTCAAAGAAAGGTAAATTTACCTGTTTTTTTCGTTTGTTTGTATTATTTTTGTACTTCAAAAATTGTCATTACAAAAGCAAATGAGCCGCGCTATGACAAAACCAACATAGTGCGTTTGCGACCAGCATGGATCCTGACCAGCCTACGCATCAGCGCTGTCTGATCAGGGTCCTTGCTGTTCGCTTACAAATATAATAAGTAGAGAAACCGATATAGCGAACAGCATGGATCCTGATCAGACTGCGCGCGTGCGCAGACTGGTCTGGATCCATGCTGGTCGCAAACGCACTATGTTGGTTTTGTCATGGCGAAGAATATTAACAAGACATTAAAAGAACAATGCCCTATTCATATTTTTACTGCTGCTACAGACAGTTTGAATAATGTATAAAAAAACTAGGCTTTTTAATTGTTTATTTAATGGTCCACTAATGAACTATTATGACTTGTATTACTACTTCATTTTCATGATTCAAAAAATTTAATTAACAACAACAGTTAAACATATTTAGTTATAGAACAATCATACAAAACACACATTTATTTTGGTATAAGTTTATTCAAGTTATTTTTACATAATGAACCTATCTATAGTCACTCATGCTGTGCCATATTGTTCAGAAATAAGTGGCAAATACTAAGAGAGGACAAGTAGCATCTGATGAATGAATCATATTATAAGTAACAAAATTGATGAATTCAAATTTGTATTAAAATTTATATTTAGGAGGAATGAATTGATAATTTGTGATGAATGATTTCAGGTTGTGAGGACATTAGCATTAACTCACTGGTGTAGAAGTTTAGATTTGGTCGCTGAATGTCCACTCATTGCTATAGGTGCTAATGGTATGTATTGTCTTGATATTTAACCCTATAACTGCTAAATTTTTGTAATGGATTTGTCTAGCTTTTGAATTTGGAACAGTCCATTCAAAGTTTAGGGGATTTCAGTATCAGCATACAAAAATTGATCAGTCATCAGTATTTAGCCTGAGAATGCATGGATGTACTGGATGGCTTGGCTCTATACTGGTGGCAAAGCTTATCACTTTTTGTTCCAGCAGTGTAAAGGTTCATGATACATATATCTTTAGTAATATCACTGACTAAAATAATGTTTGATATATGGTGATTTATTTAATGGTGGCAGTTAAGATGTTTTGTGATTGCATTGCACACTACATTCCAAACTCCTCAAAGAGGTTACATCACACTTTGCTACTTGAACCACAACCATCACCATAACACAAAGATTGGTGTATCATTTAACTAAGGGAGTCACTTGTTACTGTGAAAAATACTTTTATTTTTACAAAAAATGTTTTTAACCAGGTTTTCAACGAAAACCGGGTTATTGTAATGCCGAAGTCGGCGGGCGGGCGTCAACTTTTGGTTTCCGCTCAATAACTTTAGTTTGCTTTGGCCTATTGACACCAAACTTGGTGTGTAGGTAGCTTATATCAAGAGGCAGCTTGGGATTGCTACCCAGGTGTCAGTGATCAAGGTCAAGGTCACTGTTACTAAAAATAGAAATTCAGTTTCCGCTAAATAACTTGAGTTTGCTTTGGCCTATTGACACCAAACTTGGTGTATGGATAGCTTATATCAAGAGGCAGCTTGGGATTGCTACCCAGGTGTCTGTGATCAAGGTCAAGGTCACTGTTACTAAAAATAGAAATTCAGTTTCTGCTCTATAACTTGAGTTTGCTTTGGCCTATTGACACCAAACTTGGTGTATGGATAGCTTATATCAAGAGGCAGCTTGGGATTGCTACCCAGGTGTCTGTGATCAAGGTCAAGGTCACTGTTACTAAAAAAAGAAATTCAGTTTCTGCTCAATAACTTGAGTTTGCTTTGGACTATTGACACCAAACTTGGTATATGGATAGCTTATATCAAGAGGCAGCTTGGGATTGCTACCCAGGTGTCTGTGATCTAGGTCAAGGTCACTGTTACTAAAAATAGAAATTCAGTTTCCGCTCAATAACTTGAGTTTGCTTGGGCCTATTGACACCAAACTTGGTGTATGGATAGCTTATATCAAGAAGCAGCTTGGGATTGCTACCCAGGTGTCTGTGATCTAGGTCAAGGTCACTGTTACTAAAAATAGAAATTCAGTTTCCGCTCAATAACTTGAGTTTGCTTTGGCGTATTGACTCCAAACTTGGTGTATGGATAGCTTATATCAAGAGGCAGCTTTGGATTGCTACCCAGGTGTCTGTGATCAAGGTCAAGGTCACTGTTACTAAAAATAGAAATTCAGTTTCCGCTCAATAACTTGAGTTTGCTTGGGCCTATTAACACCAAACTTGGTGTATGGATAGCTTATATCAAGAAGCAGCTTGGGATTGCTACCCAGGTGTCTGTGATCAAGGTCAAGGTCACTGTTACTAAAAATAGAAATTCAGTTTCAACTCAATAACTTGAGTTTGCTTTGGCGTATTGACTCCAAACTTGGTGTATGGATAGCTTATATCAAGAGGCAGCTTGGGATTGCTACCCATGTGTCTGTGATCTAGGTCAAGGTCACTGTTACTAAAAATAGAAATTCAGTTTCTGCTCAATAACTTGAGTTTGCTTTGGGCTATTGACGCCAAACTTGATGAATGGGTAGCTTATATCAAGAGGCCGCTTGGGATTGCTACCCAGGTGTCTGTGATCAAGGTTAATGCATTTAGTTTTCATGTTATAACTTGAGTTTGCTTTGACCTTTTGTCACCGAACTTGCTGAGTGGCAGCTTTGGATTGCCACTAAGATATCTGGGAGCAAGGTCAAGGTAATTTGCTTACAATAGAATATTCAGTATCTACTCAATAACTTCAGTGCACTTTGACCTATTGATTGCTGTCACATCAAAACTTGGTCGTTGAAAACCTGGTTTTCGTCGCATTGCGGCGCTTCTTGTTTGTTTATATATTAGACACAAACGGGCACCTGAGTAAAACCACGGACATTCCATAAGCAAGCTGGATAGCTTTCTCACAAGAAAGAATGCAAAGACCCTTGTTCAGCTCAAACCATTTATGGTGAGTGGCAAGTGGTTTGAAGTCAGCAACCCTAACCACTCAAGTCTATGATTTCCATACACGTACATGTATCTGATATCTGGTATTAGAAAATACAAAACTAAAGTATGAACACAATTGCTGCATTGTCAATGAATGAAATAATTAAACGATTATATAGGAACTTAATTATCCTGTATCAGACATTATGTAATTAAAGCTTAATTGTACCTTTGTTTCAGAGCGCCTGCTGAAACTATTGGACTATTTTGAAGGCAGTTTCCAGGACTTTATAGGACATAATGATAGAGTTCAGACTGTAAAATTCTCTCCTGATGGCAAATATCTTTTCTCCGCCTCTCATGCAGAAATATTCATCTGGGATGTGGCACTATGATAATATAGAATGTTACACTGAGGCCTTGTATTGAATATTCATCTAGGATGTGACACTTGCATTGAATATTCATCTGGGATGTGACATTTTAATTGTACAAGATGTAACAGTGACATGTTGGAGTGTAACATTTTTATGTGACACTTCAATAGCATGAAATATTACACTGAGATGTTGAGTGTAACATTTTGACAGATAGGAAACTGTGATATTTATGAATGTTACACTGAAATCTGAGGTGCAACATAAGTGAGATATGCTGTAAAGTTAGTGTAGAATGTTACACTGATTACACTGTGATAGTAAAGATATTACTATTTCAAAATTTAGTGTAACATTAACAGTGTTATTTTTATTTTACATCTGAGATGATATTCTGTGATAAATGTTTAAAATGTAATGAATTACTGAGTCTGTTATTTGAAGAGCTATTGACTATGTTCAAATAAATTTTCATTCCCGCATGAATCTTGCATGAGAAAGGAATTATTATTAGTGTTAATAGGTAATAATGCATGTAATGTTACACTACCATCTTGTCAAAAGTTGTGATACATGTTTAAAGTTAAGGTATTTGATCAATTAGTAACAAATTGATAAATAAAATTATGTATTAGTTAATGATTGATTTGCCACCTTATATACAAGATTATTTATATAAAAGATGTTTAAGATGCTACTTAACCAGGTCTGATATTTATAATTGCATTTAGTTTTATGTATATTTTTGTATTAAAAACATCCACATTTATAAACCATTCCAATAATTATATATTTTAAGAATTCCGTTAATTATGTACCTCTAAATTTTTAATGTTTTTGCTTGATATGCTAGTAGATGTATACTCATAATTTCTAATTGACCAGTAGTTTTGATTCCGGTTTTGGTTTGAAGTGAAGCCAAAAATCAGTGATTATAAATTTAATTTGTAAAAATATACCATTTACAAGTTATCATGCAAGTATTTATAGCATCATGTGTTTTGTAAAAACTTGCTTATCAATGTTGTAAATGTAGATGAAACTTCTATAGGATTTTGTAGGGAAACATTACATACATGTACTTCTCATGTACTGCAAAAGGGAAAAATAATTTCATGAAAATTTTCCTGTACAGTTTAATACATGTATAGTACAGGCATATATTTATATAATCTATGTGTGTATAGAAATATAAGTGTATAAAATGTATTGTATAAAAATAGTGATAAAATCTCATATTTTGTTAATGTCCGTCCATTTATTTATTTATTATGTGCTAAATAAAAGTAGAAACCATATCTTGTTTTTTGTTTTACTTTAAAAGTAAAAGTAGGTACATTCCTGCGCTAGAATCCATTTGTAGCATAAAATCATGTACATAATTTTATGTCTTAATTTTCATGGATATAAGGTTATACTTCCGTTTTATTTTCGACTTGCCTTGAAATACACCTTTACTGGAATGAAATTGTTGAGGAATATTAGTTTATGATCTTTTTCAGACAAATTCATTGTACAAATAATGGTTTTTTAATATTACACAAGGTTTAAGTTGGATGGTTCTTACTGGTACCTCAGTTCATATACCGGTACTTAATTTTACCTGCATCATCAATGATGGGTACCAAATCTGTAAGAGGTCCGATATGAATGTAGGACAAAACCCCACCAGTTAAAACCCCACCACTCAAAATTTTATAGAGTGGACAAAACCCCACCACTGAATTTTATAGAGTGGACAAAACCCCACCACTATATTTTACAGAGTGGACAAAACCCCACCACTTCAGTTTTATAGAGTGGACAAAACTTTCTTGTAAACATGTTAAAAAAACAAACAATTGTGCATCATCAGAAACTCAAAAGAATGTGTGAACAACTCATCAATAAGGAGAAGACTGTACCTGAGCTTCTTTAGGCTAGCGGCCACTGTATCCGCTTAAACTAAGTACAATGAAGGAAAATAGACTCAACTGAATAAACTAGAAATGTGCTATACAAAATGTGCTATCATTAATTGATGAAAATGTGCTATATTCTTGATTAATAGTAAGAAGTTTATTTTTTATATAAATAAATTGAAGAAATGAATTTGAAGAAACTAATAATAATGGATAATTCAAGGTCATAAATGTGGCACAGTCTCATATAAACGACTACTCTTTGATGTTGATTTAAAACAGTTTGTAAATTGTTTGTATAATCTCATTCATTATATTATATTGCTATTGAAATAAATGCTATATGCTATAATTATCATGTTTTGTTCTTTAGGGATTTAGATTTTATTTGTGTGTACAGATTGAAACACCTTTTTTGCAATCAAAACATCAATAAATAATCTGTTTTGTTCTTCAGGGATTTGGATTAAGTTTTTTGTGTACAGTTTGTACACCTTTTTTGCATATTGCACATGCAAGATGTAAATGCATTGTTAATAAAATTGTTCATTCTTATATTACACAAATGTTATATTGAACTTTAAAAAAAATGTGTATATTATATATATTTTAATTCATCAAATCTTGCCCAATAATTGGTACATTGTGTAAGTGGTGGGGTTTTGTCCACTCTGTAAAATTTAGTGGTGGGGTTTTGTCCACTCTGTAAAATTTAGTGGTGGGGTTTTGTCCACTCTATAAAATTAAGTGGTGGGGTTTTGTCCACTCTATAAAATTTTGAGTGGTGGGGTTTTAACTGGTGGGGTTTTGTCCGTCTTCCGTCAGATATATTTTGGTGGTTAACTTCCAGTGATTTTTTTACCTTCTATAACAAAGACCTATGAAAGGTTTATGGCTTTTCTCAATTGAAATTTCCTTTAGAATCATGCAGTTTTTTCCAATATTGACTTGAAACAGCTATTTTACTTCTTAAATTATCCATAATTTTCTCCCAAATAAAGAGGCTAAGGCCTCTTCCCAGCTAAGTGAGAACAACAGCGGACCACTGAATTCAAACAATTTGTGAGCCCACTTAGTTGGACAGGGTATTCCAAAAAATATTGCAATCAATGCGATATTTACAGACATTGCAATATATTGTGAACTATCTAAAATGCTTGTAAATCATAGGTAAGACCAACAGTACCTTTATACCAGTTTGTTTATATCATGGTTGCGATATCAAATATATAGAGGATATTTGTTTAGTTCAGTGTAAGATCGGAATATATTTCACCGAGTGAGCACCAAAAGGTATATTTCACGAGTGGCGCAGCCACGAGTGAAATATGAACTTTTGGTGTTCACAAGGTGAAATATATTTCGATCTTACACTAAACTAAACAAATTTTCTTTTTATTACATGCAAAGAAACGTTTTTAAAAAGACATTAAACCTAATACTGAATGAAAAGCGCGCCAAATAATAATACAACGTGATGTCATTAAGTTGGTACCCAGTACTGTGCACGCTGGTATTTCACTGAAACAACGTGAGGGGCTTAAATTCAAAACAGTGAAATTATCAAAGTGGTAATTTCACTGTTTGAAACAGTGAAATTACCAGTTTTATATCACTGATATATTTCTATAAACCACCGAAAAGCATGTAATAAATAATCATAAATCCCATCAGTGACGTAAAATTCTGTCATGTAAGAAAACGTTTTTAAGAAGCTTATGAAAGGTCAGTGGTTCAACTCGGGTCCTGCTTCTGTCTGAAAGAGAAGCACATTTAGACTCCATTAGTAATAAATGAATATATCAATGTTAGTAAGAAACTAAACATGGTCAATGAATGGGACGAGGTGGTTTCTTGGTACTGTTATGAAGAATATCCCGATGGATACAATATGGTCAGCGTTACTTATCACTTCCCCCTTTCCCCACACACCTCTGTAAAAAAATCACAACTGTACAAATTTTATCTATTAAAACATTCCCTTCTCAATTGATCATGAAAGATACCTTGGACACAGCATTCTCATGTGTGGGGGGAAAATTACAACTTCTAAAACAACTGTGTCACCATTTTTATTTGCTAAAGACAAGTTAGCAAAAATAGTTACAGCAATTAAATAAGCTTTCATCTATTCAAGTTTATTAAAGTCTTCTATTATACATGCAGTAAAATAGAATAATGATAGTTGAACAATTGGTAGTACATGTAATTGGTATAATGTAGAGATAAGCCAATTCATCAACAAATTCTTCAACTTTTGACAAAATCCGAGAAAAAATAAAACAATAGGCACAAATAACAACATCTGAGTTGTATCAGAATGTACGACAGTTTGGGTCAATTTGACACATGAAGATTATTTCCAAGATAATGTCAGAAGCCCATGTTGTTGATGAACTGGAAATAGTTCCAAGATTTTTTTGTCTTATTTATTAACGATATACATGTAGATTAAATAACATTTAATACATAAAATATAAACAAAATGATAATATATAACAGACAACAAAGATATCTAGAGAAAAATATTATTTGCAAAATTTAACCTGGCATAAAATAGAAGATAAAAATTATCTAATTCTGAATATAAATAAATTACAAGTCATGCAGTTTAAAAAAAGATATTTTTCTATAAAAAAAGAAAGAAAAGAAAAACAGTTCTTAAGCAACAGATACATTTCTCGTTTTGTGTCTTTTTGATGGTAAATCAACAGAAAAATGTATTTTTTACATGGGGAAATTAAATGTACATTTTATTTGAATCTTTCTGAAGACTTACTTTTTTGGCCCCAAATTTTTAATGAAATTTTTTATAAAAGGGTAAATCTAAATTAAATATTGAATTTGCACATTACAACTGTTACATTGTATTTATAATGATTTATTAAGAGGGTTATTCAGTTTTCAATGTCACAAATCACCTAATATTAACATCTCCAGTGCTTAGAAAAAAATACATTTGCAGCCAAATAGTGCTTTAACAATCATAGACAAAGTATATAATACTTGTTTGCAAGTCACATGGGATTGACATCTTTTAAAACAAGTGACTTGTCTTACATGCTGGGGTGTAAGACAGGTTTTTCTAGCATCTGTGTAAACGGTAGATAATCCTGTCTGATATGCAAGAAAATATATATTTATATACTAAATGTATAAAAGAATGGAAATAATATCAAAAGTAAGATATGTCAAGGAATAAGTAATGCCTCCAGAAACAAACCGCATGCGTTTCAAAGGTTAATATTTTAATTTAATTTAATTATATTTCACTTTATCTCATTTTTATTCTCATCTATACACATAAAAAATACTAACACACAATTATTGCAAACATGAAAAATGTCTTCATAAAACCAGTTTAATGAACTAAAAAAAACCAGCAGAGAAGTAAGTTTAAAAGTTCGGAGTAAAAGTTTATTGAGTTCTAACATATATTTCTTTAATAAAATGAGTATATATGGAAATTTCAGATTCAAATATCATTATATTATGCAAAAAAGAGTCCATAATCAAATCTTAGTATAGTATATTAACATATTCAAATTACTTAGATACCTAAATGGCATTTTGAGAAAAATCTTAATTGACACCTTAATTATTAGTATTAAGTTTGTAAACATAGATATTTTAACAATATGTAAAGTGGATAAGATAATATGTCATGCATCTCTAATGTTAAGTGAAGTTATTGCTGTATAAATCATACAATTCAAATTCAAGTCTAGTTGTATGATGTATCCCTCTAAATGAATGGAATAAACCTGGTTTAAAAGCAAGTTAATTACTAATACATTTACAAAACTGTTATTACCATTACTGTAATTTAAACCTGTGACCTGCTGTATTTTTAAAATGGATTTCTCCAACTGAAATCTTTGGAACTGTCCATTTTCAATTCTGGGGATATCAAGATCAAAGTTGATCAGTCAACAGTATAAAGCCTGGTGTCAGACTGCACATATGTTCAGGCTAGCCTGGCTCTATACTGGTGACAAGGGATATCACTTTTGGTTCCAGCAAGTTAAAGAAAGCCCATAATTCACAGAACAGTAAATTATTACTAATCGATTATTTCTAAGACTTCAAAAACATTAAAGTTAAATTATTCTGTCAGTCTGTCACAAATCAATCTGCGTAGCAAATCATTCTTACTTGGTACATATAAATCTAATACATGATTTTCATATTAAGTAATCCAGGTGAAAGAATCCAGAATTATTTGTTGTCTTGCTTCTTTGTTGTCATCAATTTTCTTGAATTGTTCTTCTTATATTATTATAGCACTAATAAAACAAAGTTGGTATCTATGGAAATATGGCAACAAAAGGGATTAAAAATAAATATGACTTTAAATGAAAATAAACATCTAGTAACATATTAATATACTAGTCATAATGTGGGAAAGTAGGCGGAGTTAAGGTGGTGAAGGCTGTCAGTACCCTCCTCCTAGCAGAGCAAGTAAACACCTCTTGTAATCTCCAGATGTATCTCCCTGAAATATAGTAAAAACAACAGGTCACTTGTTGAGTTGTTATTTAATATGATTTATATGAATTAATGATAACATAAGTTGTCTAAGGTTAAGCCATACAGTTTGTTTTTTTAAACACATGTTATACATTAAAAGTCATGGGGAAATTACTTTTTCCTATATAAATTGAGCAATTTTCAAGCTTTACTGATGAAAGTTTTATTTCTGTTATAAATGGACACCTTCCCTAAACTAGCTGGACAGCTTCCTAACATGTAGGAATTCAAAGTGTGTGTCTGGATTTGAACCCACAGCAGTAAGGGGCAAGTAATTCAAAACCTGCAACCATAACCACAAACGGAGAATCCTTGTTGAAAGACTTCAGCCACTATCTTTGGCTCTTAATATAATAAGCAATAATATTATAGCATGAGCTGCTTGACCTTAAACGCAGGAAATATGTTTTGTAGCGCACCAACACAATTTACGTCAGATGGTGCCGAAACAGGAAAGATGATTTTGACTACAACCTTAAACCAACATCAAACAGGTCAAAAAAGCAGGAAATATGAATAATATTGATTGACTAAAATTGACAATATAAATCACACATGTTTTAAAACAAAATATAATTATACATTTCTTATAGCTGTCATTTATCAACTTTTACTGTAAAAATCAGCAGACATTATGACAGTCTCTACATGCACTAAGAGCTGGACGGTCATATCTATATAGACTGACCACATTTTACATCAGTTATAAAAACATTCATGCAATGTGATTCTTTGTTAAATTTAGAACACCATTCTCCTTACATACATCATACTGTACAATATTAATTATCATGTAGGAATAATCCATATCAACACACATATAATGTAATGTTAACTAACTAAATAAACTATTATTATTATTAGATTCACTGTCACCTATATGATTATTTTTTATTCACCAATATGTTGATATTATATTTATCAAAATATCCTCATTTTTAAGGAATAATTAAAAAAAATCTCTATGCTTTTTCATAAGTTGTAACAGAAAAATTTTGAATCTATAGTTTGTTTGTTTGAATGGGTTTTAAGTCACACTGACAAAGTATAGGTCATATGGCGACGTTCCAGCTTTACTGGTTGAGGAAGACCTCAGGTGTCCTTCCGTGCACTATTTCAGGTACAAAAGCAGGCACCTGAGTAGAACCACCATAATTCCTGGACATAATAAGCTGGATAGTTTTCTAATATGAAAGAATCATAAGTCCCTGTCAGAATTCGAACCCACAACTGTGAGGGGCAAGTTGTTTGAAGTAAATGACCTTAATCACTCTGCGATGGATGCGCTTTTGAATCAAGACCGAAAAAAATAGTATCCAGGTTTGCATTTCATAGCAAATACCTTTTCCCCCCTAAATATTAATGTTATCAAGGTGAAAGGATTCTCTTATATAGCTGTTTCCATAGTTTTACATTTCTGTAAAGTTTCAATAAAATCTGATTATAGACTGTAGTGCTTAATAGTGAGTAGACAATTAGAAATTGTCACTACAGCAAGTGACTGTAAAAGTTGAAATTGCATAAAAGTAAAATGCAGGTAAAGCAGGTAAAATAGTTTTGCACTCACACACTGATTTTTTTAAAGCTCCATTCAGGTTCTGTATATTCAACTGCAACATTTTGTGTAAAGTTTTTTTCCCCTTAATACATGTAAAATTTGTGAAATTGCATATTTGCAGATTTTATAACCAAAGCAGTCCTCTGGGTTTAAGATATAGGCACTATAACTTTAACACCACAGATGTCACAAACGATAGTGTAAATGTTAAGGGCATGCAACAAATTAAGATACATGTACATGTAATACATGTCAATCATGTAAACAGTGGATAATTATCAACATCAATAAACATACAAAATATACTTGATTTAATAAAAACATATTGTCCAATATAAATATTATATATATGTATCCTCTCTAAAAGAGTTAGTAAAACATTTGAATAAAAATTGCCTGACTTTTATAAATACTCTACAACCATATTTTTGTTTGAACTTTTATCACCTCCATGAAACCATAACCATGTGCTTTATTTACTTACATATTGTACTTGAGACAAAAGGAGATAATGTGGAGAATAAAAAGATAAGAGCGCTTAGTTCATTAAGGTACCAAAACTGAATTTTTTATTTTTATTTTTGAATACTGTTAGTTAACTGTTTACAAATTGTCATATAAAAAACCTGGCCCATGATAATTCATTTTGTATATAACATAAAATGTCACCAATTATGATAATTCTTATTCACCAATCTGTTGACAATTATACTTATCAAATAACCCATTTTTTAGGAATGAAAAAAAAAATCCAGTGATTGAGTGAAGTCAGAAAAGAAATGAAAAAGAAACACTGTTCTTCCCCAAGTTTCAAAATCCTCTAGCTCTGCTTGAATACCTCTATGAAATTATAGAATTAAGTAACAGTACACAGAAAAGCAAGGCAGAAAGTAAGCATGCTACAAAACTACATGTATGTAATTATATACATTTTTATTAATTGGTTATTCTCACAAATTGACACTTATGTGATTTATCATATCTTTCAATTTTGAAACCATCTTGAAAATACATGACTTCAAAATTCAGTTAAAATAATCCAATAAGTGTAGGCTTATTTTCAGCAGTAGTAAGTCACCTTAGTGCAATAACGGGTTAACTCCTTTAAAATTCTAATTGGTGTTAACCCTTTACTGCACTAAGGTGACAATAAAATAATTACATGAAGGTTTTATAAAAATAATTTTCCATATGCAATATGGTACAATAAAACAAAAGCTGGAATTTATCTTTGAAGATCAGTAAAGCATAATCATACAAATAATTTAATTTTTTAATTGTATGCAGTACAGCTGTAACTTATCTTGGCATTTCGATTAACTAATCAATTACATGTACATAAGGGAAACCATTCTACAATATAATTCCCATTTAACCTAAAGAGCACAAAGTGAGGGAACTTGTACAAATATCTCAGATTTACAATGACTCAAAAGGAGGTTGCCATTAAAAGAATGGTTACCCGTTGATTCTATCAAAAAACCTCTACTGACCACTATGGTCACTGTATGGTGTAGTAGTGGAGTCTATGGACTTTCACACAGGAGATAGTGGTCTGAAACCAACTTAAGACCAAATTCAATAAAACTGCCTGATCAATTGTTAATCATTATTTTTCAAGTTAATTTGTTTGCTTTTCCTTTTCTTAGACAGTCCTAATACAGGTCCAGTTCACAATGCCTATAAAATGCTATATTCCCATAAATGGTGTCACAATTCGTAACATGGATGATGTCATGTTTTGTTTTTTCCCAATTTCACAATAATGAAAACAATTCCAATTGAACTGTCACCCATTACACAAAGGATGAATACAAAATTACTGTTTCTGTCTGTGAAACCACACAAGTATCTATTTGTAAAAATAATGTAAACAGCCCATTCAATACATGTAGATAATTATATACATATAAACTAAAACAAGGTACAGAGTAAAGACAGGTGTAAAAAATATAAGGAACCACATACATCAAGTAGTGGTTCTAGTAGCCTGCGCCAATCATTCCAAGTATTACACGACGGTAATCTCCAGAAATATCGTCCTGAAATTTACAGAGAGTGCTTCGTGCCAATTAAGAAAAATCACAAAAAGAAACATACAAAAGATGGAGAAAATATACAGGGAATGTATGTGGGGAACATGGCATAGACAACAAGCTACTAGGAATGTGCTTTTAGGCCATCACCTGTATCTCTTCCACTTCTACTAAACCCCCAAATCCAACAGATCAGTTAAATTCAAAGGGGCATAACTCTGCATACTGATTATTAACTCATTAGCAATATTTGGACAAAGCGTATTTTTTCTTCTTTTTTTTTTATAATTTATCTTTTTTTTTTATTTCAATTATTAAGGCAACTCAAATACTTGTCTCAAGAAATATGTGGTTCTTTATACAGTGAAAGCAATGTTTAAATTAGTATGTTACATTTTCTTAAAACTTCAAATAAATTATTGAAGCACTTGGTTAGAATGAAAAGTAAGTCACGATATGGGTAATATCTATAAATTATATGTCTATCTTAATAAACAAGTACAACACTGACACCAAATCAGGCAAATCTGATTTAAAGTTACCAATCTACAAATGAACCATGTAGGTCTGTATCGCTCACCTAAGTCAACTGTAAAGTGGACAACATTATCCTAGTGGTAAGACCATTTTAGAACTTTGGCTTTTTTGTATGTGTGTATTTGAGTTTATTTATACCTGCCACCAGTTGCCCATATGGGCGAGTCCTACAGAAGCATATTAGTCAATTTAGATTTTGTATGATATTGCAAGATACAGATGCAGAAAGATGCCCCAATTCTAGAAGCTTTCTTGGTTTTTCAGCGTGCCAAGTGTTTAAGTACTAGTACATGGAACGTACATGGAACGTCGATTTAAAGTCTCATATGAAAGATTCGTTAGTAGTTTAAGTTGGCCAGCCCGGGAATCCAAACCGCAATGTTGAGATTACAAGTCTCATGCTTTAACTGATTGAGCTATGCCGCTCGCACCTTTGGCTTAAAAGGAGATTTTGTTTAAATACATTGAGGATAACAACACACAATATATGATGGACAATAGGCAATCACATAAAGTCTCAGCACTTTGTCCTCATGTAGTCACAGCAATTTTAATCTTAAACACAGATTTGTCTGCATTTTCGGGAAATTTGAATATGTAAAATCATGAACCTGTTATAATGTAACAGGAATCAGTCAAGCTTAACTGTCTAACTAAAACCCTAGTACAGGTAGACAACTTTCATGGCAATAAACCGGCTTTATAAGACCTCATAAAACTAACAGAATACATTGTCAGAACAATCTATGGTCAATTTCCTAGCAAGTAGAAACTTTTATGATATTTTGAAAAACAAAGTTCAAAACAATTTCCCACATTCCCCTAATAAAATAATACATAACACCTATACCGAAAAGAAACTTGAAATATCTGGCATTTTTAAACTGATTTGAAGTACAATTCTAAATGAGCCTATATTTCATATATTCATTTTGAAAAACCATCTCAAAGAATTTTTTTTTTCTACAGAAATATTCAATATAATACTACTTTCAAACTTTTACAATATACAAAACATGAAAATATTCTATTATGTAGACTGGTTAACAAAAAATATTTCATATTGTTCTGTTTTACAGGCTAAAAATATCAAACAGTCCTTGAATGTGTCAGTAAAAATTTCCTGAAGAGGTTAACAGAAAGGACATGAATGGCAACATGTCTGGGGTTTGCAATCTTAGTGCCTGAAAGGGTGGATGGACCCTCATTAAGCATATAATACATACATACATACATAATAAAATTACATAATTTTTTTTATTGTTTTTTTTTTCTCAAGCCGAAACATGAAATACAGTCTGTCGACCTGTTCACAGGTTTTATTTGTACACAGGACTGTTATTTCAAGGTAAAATTTAAATACAGTCTGTAGACCTGTTTACAGGTTTTATTTATACACAGGACTGTTATTTCAAGGTAAAATTTAAATACAGTCTGTAGACCTGTTTACAGGTTTTATTTATACACAGGACTGTTATTTCAAGGTAAAATTTAAATACAGTCTGTAGACCTGTTTACAGGTTTTATTTGTACACAGGACTTTATTTCAAGGTAAAATATAAATACAGTCTGTAGACCTGTTTACAGGTTTTATTTGTACACAGGACTGTTATTTCAAGGTAAAATATAAATACAGTCTGTAGACCTGTTTACAGGTTTTATTTGTACACAGGACTGTTATTTCAAGTTAAAATATAAATACAGTCTATACTAACCCTAACAAATTGTTCCAAACTTTGACCATACATCTTCTGGAACTCTTGTTTGATCTGTACCATATCAACCTCTGCCCTTGTTACCATGACTCGAATCAATGTTCTATCATCTGTACCAGCACCCTGTAATAGTCAATATTCTTAGCATTAATTCTCATTTATACCAGTAACATGTGCATTCATAGTGCTATTAAAAAGTATGGTTTACTATTATTATTATTATCTGTATTGTTTGGATATAAATATTTTAAATGGATGTGTCCATCTTTCAATCTGGACAAAACAATCACCATCTATATCATTTTTGATTTTTATTTCATTTTTACGTCGCACCAACACAGTGTAGGTCATATGCCCACTTTCCAGCTTTACTGGTGGAGGAAAACCTCAGGTGCCCCTCAGTGCATTATTTCAGTCACAAACAGGCACTTCAGTAGAACCGATGATGTTCAATAAGCTAGCCGGATGAAAGATTGGGTTTAAGTCAACGACCTTAACCACTGAGCAACTGACGCCCCTCATAATCTTTAGGGACATTTCAAAATAACTACATGTACTGAAGCAGCACAGGTCCAACTTCAAAATGTAAGATACCTGAAACCCCTAAATTAAATTGAGCATTACTTTAATGATTATATAAAGAAAAAGAATGCTTTGAAGTGTATTAAAATCTGAAACTTAAGGCAAATGCCTAAAAACTATTTTACCTGAAAACTTGTACACATGGAACATTGCAGACCATAAACAGATGATAATTATCTATTACACAAACTTTTCTATCTCCAACGTTTCGAGGGGTAAAACCCCTCTTCTTCAAGGAGTTTCTGTTTATTTTTATAAATCACATATTTATCTTCTAACATGTCTTATCTTACACTATGTAATGTACCAGTATACAGAAATGACGTCTGTGATGACAACCCGTTTCGAGGGGTTAAACCAATCTTTTTCAAGAAGTTTCTGTTTATTTTTACAAATCAGATATTTATCTTCTTACAGGTCTTATCTTACACTATGTTATGTATATGGAAATGACGTCATTGACGACATCCAATCATAATTAGCTGGCACAGATATGCCAGCTAATCTTAATTTGCACCAGTCGCATGAGTATTTTCAGTTGTTGCAAGCAGGTAAAGTACATGTACAAGAATTACGAACATTTTACTTCAGTCAGTCTTTAGAAATTAACAAACATATTTTGGCTGTAAAACAAAGAGACAAAACAATATGTTATTGTACAAACCTTCATGGATCTGTATAATTTTTCTGCAAAGTATCCTGGCTTGTTTCGGACACATTTAACTGTAAAGAAAGAAAAAGTTGGCCCATATTTAAAATTTTTAAACAATAACAAAATTAATCAAATAACAATAGTGAATAATGGCTTGTTTTATAACCAACTTCTTTCAGTAGTTGCTAATTAGAACTATTTTAAAACCTATAATGCAGTTAAACATGAGCAATAAAGAATGCTTATTACCCTAGTTTTATTGCTCAAACTGTTGTCTTTGTTCTAGTGAGCTAGAACTCTATTCCTTAACAAGATATGTTTGCAAAACATGTATGCCCCCTATCGGCAGCCAATTTGTCATGTGATCAGGTTATTATGCATGACTTCTGACCAAGTGAACAAGCAATTAATAAGGGTTATCTAGTATCTACTGGTCATGACTAGTCACAAGGTAATATAATTGTGACCCCATAGGTTGTGTGCAGCAATTAAAGTTATTAAAAAACTTACAAAATAATATATACATAAATTTTATGAATCACATAGGCCTCATTAATGACAGCCAAGTTGTTATATTACATAAGACCTTCAAATGTGTATACCAAAAGCACATAAAAATATCTACCAAGGCAACTTGAGTTGTTGAGTTATTGGTCAGAAATGGTCATGAAGTACAAGGTCACTATGACATTGACCCCTTGACCCCAAAATCAATAGGGGTCATCTACTGGTCATGACCAATCATCATACCAAGTTTGAAGTTCCAAGGACTAAGGGTTCTTTAGTTATTGATCGGAAACCGTTTTAACCTACAAGGTCAATGTGACCTTGACCTTTGACCCCAAAATCAATGGGGGTCATCTGCTGGTCATGACCAATCATCTTACCAACTTTGAAGTCTCTAGGCCTAAGGGTTCTTTAGTTATTGATCGGAAACCATTTTTACCTACAAGATCAATGTGACCTTGACCTTTGACCCCTTGACCCCAAAATCAATAGGGGTCATCTGCTGGTCATGACCAATCATCATACCAAGTTTGAAGTTACTAGGCCTAAGCGTTCTTTAGTTATTGATCTGAAACTGTTTTTACCTACAAGGTCAATGTGACCTTGACCTTTGACCCCTTGACCCCAAAATCAATAGGGGTCATCTGCTGGTCATGACCAATCACCATACCAAGTTTGAAGTTCTTAGGCCTAAGGGTCCTTTAGTTATTGATCGGAAACCGTTTTTACCTACAAGGTCAATGTGACCTTAACCTTTGACCCCTTAACCCCAAAATCAATATGGGTCATCTGCTGGTCATGACCAATCACCATACCAAGTTTGAAGTACCTAGTCCTAAGGGTTCTTGAGTTATTGATCGGAAACCCTTTTTACCTAAGAGGTCAATGTGACCTCGACCTTTGACCCCTTGACCCCAAAATCAATAGGGGTCATCTACTGATCATGACCAATCACCATATCAAGTTTGAAGTCCCTAGGCCTAAGTGTTCTTTAGTTATTGATCGGAAACCGTTTTCATCTACAAGGTCAATGTGACCTTGACCTTTGACCCCTTAATCCCAAAATCAATAGGGGTCATCTGCTGGTCATGACCAATCACCATACCAAGTTTGAAGTTCCTAGGCCTAAGGGTTCTTTAGTTATTGATCGGAAACCGTTTTTACCCAAGAGGTCAATGTGACCTTGACCTTTGACCCTTTGACCCCAAAATCAATAGGGGTCATCTACTGGTCATGACCAATCACCATACCAAGTTTGAAGTTCCTAAGCCTAAATGTTCTTTAGTTATCACTCAGAAACCATTTGGTCTACGGACCGACGGACCAACAGACCGACAAGTGCAAAGCAATATATCCCCTCTTCTTCGAAGTGGGGGCATAATTATCTTTCATTGTACTGAGCATTTGTTAATGTTTATTTCCATAAAATAGTACAGAAACTTATATTATTTACATACTTGGCTTTTGTAAATTTATAAAGTAATTTCATTTTTCCCCAGCTTTGTGCTGTATAATAACAGTATCATAAATTTTTGACAAGATATATGGTTGTGTATATATGGCTGTTTGTAATATAACCCTAACCTAATGGTTCAAGCAATATAAGCCTACAATCATTTATACTGGAACCTTTATGCCATATAACCACTCAAAGAAATATTACTATGATAATCAATGTTTTACAAAAATATAAAAGCTTCCTGTTGTAACATGCTCACAGTTAAATAAGACACCAATCTTTTCTTCATAGGAAAACAAAGTTTCAAAAAGCAACAAAAATACTAATTAAAAGTAGCCTTCATCATCATTCACTATCCACAAAGCCTCTACAGAAACAATATTTAAGGTAGTCCTTCTGAAATGCTTTCCCTCCAAAAAAATTTTGACATCAGCCAATGTCGCAATAAATCGGTCTTTTCCAGAACGTTATTTTTTACATTCTTTGTTATTCAATAAATCCAAGCCATTCATAACCTGAATTTACTACATATAAATAAGGACATTGAGTACATATCAATAAGGAATGAGTGATAGTAAATAATCTAATATCTAAGATTTTGAAAAAATAACTTTTCGGAAATAACCGATTTGCTACGATATTGGCCGATTTTAGAATTTTTTAGCGAAAAGCATTACAGTATGACTACCTTAGCTCCTCATCCTTTGGCCAAATCACGTATAGATATTTAGAGTCCCATTAAGTGTCACATCACTGCATGATACTTTTAATATAATAAAATTGACCAATGACAGATTTTTAAAAAAATTCCTACAACTTTTCATAAAATGAAAAATAAATATACTCACTAATAGCCAGCATTCCAATTTCCAGGTTACCAGACATTTCACTCTTTATAACCTTTTCAATGTCTCGGCCAGAGATTCTTGAGTATGCATCAAATACAGCCCTCAGCTGCTCGTAACTTTGTGACGCCATGATTATATTAAACTGTGACTCGTCCGTACCCCATCTCTTCTCTCCAGCTTGATATAGGGCCTGTGGAAATATAATTGTTTTTATTCAATGTCACATTATTGTTAAGTTCAAAGTTTAATCAATTAATTTTTTTCTCTAAAATTTGGCAATTTTCCAGCTTTTATTAACATACTTCACAAAAGTCGACAGATTCTCCTAAAACAACTATAGCTGACTTAGTCTGGTTCACTGTACATTATCCCATTAACAGACTGGCACCTTTACACCATTCCTGGCCTATTGCTAAAGTTGAACCTAACATATTTCATTGAACATGTATATTTCACATAGTTCATAGGTAGTGAGCCTAAAAATGTTGTTGTCCCCCAATGTGGTGGCCATGGGAGGTAATAATTTGCTGTGTGAAAAGCATCTATATCATCTTTACCATGATTGATAACATTCCCATTAAATTATACCAATGATTATTTACGTAAAATATGTCCTTAAATGATTTTTTGATTGATTGGTAGGTTTTACCATCAGTTTAACATTAGTTCAGTTATATATATGACAAGCATTTAGTGATTTTTGGCGCTGTGCCAGTATTAATCTGTTAGGAATTGCAAACTTATCTACATAATCACTATAATTAAACTATTAGCAAATACAGTGAAGATTGAATGGTATCAGACATTTTGTCAGTGAAAATGTCACAGAAAATACATGTGACATTTCTAGCATATAAAACCAACAAAATAAAATTATAGAGACCTAACTCTCTCATTGCTGAAACTTATCCTACAGATTTTTTTAAATTTCATGAAATGTCAAAGGCCTCCATCATTACAGGGTCTATATAGATTCTGCTGGTCAAAATACAAAAATTCTACAACTGACCTGCTGCTTATGAAACTGCCTTTGCAACATTATTTAAAATTCCCACATATTTTATGCATTATCTCTCGGTTTATAGATTTAGATTCAATATAGTTATGCAAACTGATGATTTTATATAAATATATAGAGGAGATTACATACTTGAGCATCAGAATTAGCTTTGTTCATGTCTACAGCCTGGTTCTCCATTCTTCCACCCTAAATAAATAAATAAAAAAAAACATACAAAATACAAATAACTATCATGTACATAACTATATGTTGTCACACAGTTCTTACATATGCTTTCAAATATCACTGCAATTTTAATGGAATTATAATCTTAAATTGCAAGATTGAAAAGTACATTGTATCAAAATCCCTTTAATTCAAATGTTGAAACCATTAGGAAATACAAATATTTATTTTTCTCTATTATATGGCCACACAGTCTGCAAAGGTCATACAAAAGTTTCATCACATCAGCTTTCCAATGTACATATTTTCAGGCACAATCAGGTGCCTGAGTAAATTCTATAATCTTTCTTAAGCTATATGAATAGTATTCTGATGTCACATAAAGAATCCATTATTACTAGCGGGAATTGTTAATTAGTAGTGAGGGGCCAAGACTTAGAACATCATGTAAAGCAATTAAACTTAAGAGACTTCACATCTTATGCTAGTGTAAAACTTAAGGTAATATATAATAAAACATGTTTATTCACACACTTACATTTGCCATGGAGACCATGAGTCGTTTGAAATGACCTGATGTATCACTTATAATGTCTTTTTCTAATTTCTGCCTGTACACTGAAATTATAATATTAAACAATTAAGAAAACACTTAATGAAACATAATAAACATTAATGTCATCTGATATGCAGCCAAATTTATGTTAAACACCATCTTTTACCCTTACCTGGCCCAATATTTTTAATGGACTTGTCCATCTTTCAATCTGGACAAGAATGTTCCTTATTTTCGAGAAAAATTTCAAATTATGAACAAACGGAATAACAAACTGTGCAGACCAAAATCAGATGGCACAGCTAAGCTGGCTGGCGTTGGTTGACACTTGTTGCATGGAGTAGATTCTGTAGCAGGTAGCAGGTCTAAGAGTTACAGGAAGAATATCTGTAGTAAATATGGCATGAATCGTTGCCAACATTTTAGTGAGTTTTTTTTAATTGTTCAGGATTACCTTTTTCAGAAACACTTTCTTTCAATAAAGCTTTTTAAGTTATCAACTTCCATAGTGAAGTAAAACAATAAAATAATAACAATGTTGCCATTCATCAAGAGATATTATTTACATTTGAAAGCCAATCTGGATGTCCTTGATATTTTACTAGACTAAATGTACTAACAGTAAATTGCATTATTTTGATCCTACAATCCCTTAAACTAATAATGGATAGTTCAAAATCAACACTGGACTAGTTCATTATACAAAATTAGCATAAGAAAGGTTAATTTATACGAAATTTTTTCTAGATTGATTGTGTAATAAGCTATATATACACTTATTGAAACACTCACAAATCCGTTCCTGGAACCAATCAGTACTTAGCAATAAGTGTAAAGTGTCTTGCTCACTGAAGCAACCACTTGCCCCTGACTGGGTTGAAACCCACATGGCCAGCAATCCTTAGATTACTATTCTGTTGTGTTAACCACCCGGCCATGCTTCCACTTACAGAATAGGAAGATAAAAAGAGATTACACAGGTACAATAGCACTTACTTCTTTGGTATGCTTCATTGATTCTCTGTATTTGTGCATTACTTCTAGAACACAAAATCTCAATCATAGCATCTTCATCTGTACCAATACCCTGAAAATATATATCATTTATATATACATATTTGTGTATCCAGAATGAATGGTTCTTAATGGGTACCTCTGGGATTTGGTTATTCTGTTTCAAAATAGATGTATGATTTAAAATAGAATATTACATAAAGTTTTAATATTACTTCATGACTTTTAATGAGGTTGGAATCATGACCCCATTTTTTTTGAAAACTGATCAAATGTCAAACCACCTCTGGAATATGCATTACCCCTTGTTGACATTTGGTTCTTCTTCTGGTAACTAAATCCTGGATCCTGTGTGCAAATAGGTTACTATTTCCAGTGAACTTTCCTTCAGTTAGACAATTTATTGTTTAAGAGAATTTGTTCACTGTTTCAGTTGGTTGTTAGAGTGAAAACCAACAGTAATTCTTTGTAGACTTATCAACATTTATGTTAGCGGGTAATAACTCTAGTTGATATTTTGAAAGAGCAACAGCTAATTGGCTTTAATTTGCAGTCAAGACAACTTAACAAATGAACTTTTAGTTTTAGGTTACAATCACACTGTTAAGGTCAGAGCTATGATGAGATTTCATCTTAAATATTGGAGGGGCACTTAAAGTAAAGTGCCCTTATTATACATGTACATTAATTCTGACAATGTAGGGCTTAAAGTAGAACTACTGATCTCTTTAAAGTAAAGAGGACAGCTTTCATACTGGAAATAAAAGAAATTCAAACTTGTAACAGTGAAGAGTTCAAGTAATTGTAAGTCAATGACCATAACAATTGCACCGGAGAGGCCTATTTCAATACTTTAAACTGCATGCCTCCAGATGAGCCAAAATATTTCAAGAAAATTAAATTTGAGAAAATTCTGCTGACATGTTAAGGAACGAAGAATGTTTCAAGATTCATTTTTTTTTTTTTTAAATTGCGTTTATTTAAGGTCTCCGGCAAAAAGCCCATATGGGCGACCGTACACTCAAGTCGGGCCATCCTAGAGCTTCCCGCCCAGATTTTTTTGTCGATTTTTTCCAGCTTTATTGGTGGAGGAAGACCCCAGGTGCCCCTCCAGGCATTATTTCAGGCACATTGGCACCTGGGTAGAACCACCGACCTTCCTTAAGCCAGCTGAATGGCTTCCTCACATGAAAGATTTCGACCCGAGTGAGGATCGAACCTACAGCGGTGAGGGACCTGTGATCTCAAGTCAGCGACCTTAACCACTCGGCTATGGAGGCCCCCTCAAGATTCAAATAATGATTTACATGTTATATGCGATTAAGGGCTGATTAAAGCGGTATCTATCACCATATTTCTACTGTGTTACGTACGTAGTAAGGGCTAATTTTGCTTATTTAGAACTCTTTTTTTTTTGGTAATTTATGTAGATTGAAAGAGCTGTTTGCAATGTGTAAATTATTTTTCTTTGTTCACTTGACAATATTTCACTTTTAAATTCATTTTTGTATGAAAAAAGTAACATGAATCTGGAGGCATGCTGCTTTAAAGGAATCTAAATTAAATGTTTCTTACTATCACTTACCCTCATTGCTCTCTTGAGTTCATAGGCATCAAATTCTTCAGGTGTCATCATTAAACCAATTATAACATCCTCAAACTTTCCACCTAACTCACTCTTTAATTCTTGAATCAAATCCTATGATAAAATATGATAGTTGAGAAATATGTCAGAACAGCTAGTGATATTTACTTAAAGTTACATTTAGCAATTAATACATAGATGATGTATGTATATTCTATATTTTCCTTTATGCTGAATAAGGCATTAAAAAAGCTAAAAACATATTAATTTCATTCAGTCAACAAAACTATTTAATCCATAAGGCTCAAGTTGACTCCAACATTCAGTATTTGTGAAAATGCTTACATGTGTGTAGACATTAATAACACAGTGTAATAATCAAATCAAAACTCCACTCAACTGTTATGTTTAATAAAAACTACTTTTAGATCAGTAGATCAGTAGTTTTAATGCCAGACAAAACTATCTCAGTAATACAAAATCCATTCAGTTTCATATTTTCAAATTTTACAAAATCCATTCAGTTTCATATTTTCAAATCTTCTTTTATATGATCAATATGCAAATGATAAATCTCATATTTTACCTTTCCAAAGCAAGTTTTAAACATTTTTTTAATATCCTGTCTCTGACTATTTGTTCTATAAGCCAATATGTCAATAATGGCCTTCTCATCAGTGCCTGAAAATATGCAGAAATATGTGAATGCATATGTGTATATTGTGAAATGTGTAAGTTCAGTAACCCATAAAGGTGGCTTAATGGTATCTAAAATATGTATAGTTCTGAGTAGACTTTTTAAAATGATTGTCTTTGTTTTAGTATGGTTACAAATAATAATAATTATATATTATTGTAAGTACTTTAATGTCAGTAGCGAATTTACTTAGAAAAGTAAGGCACTATACTCTTGACTGTATTTAAACATTACTGGTGTCATATTAGCAAGGCTTGAACCAAACTAATCTACTTCAATAGACTTACTCCGGAATTAAGAAAATTTTGCATTTTCCCAGCTAATCTGTAGGTGTAACAAGCTTATAGAGTTCGAAAATAAGCATAAAAGGTTGACCTGGAAGTCCATCGTGAAGTGATAATAGTTAAAGTTTGTACCTATGGATTAGCTGGGGAAAACCCATACTTGCTGAGTTCCGGATAACATGTATTTAAAGCCTTGTTCCAATCCTTACTTCATACATTAAAATATAACTAGATATGTTTAGACAATTTTCAATATTAAACCCTAAGCCCTACTGGAGGTAAATGATTCTACACATGTAACCAGTGACAAACCAAGATTAACTGTCTGATTATGATCTGCACTGTTCATTATTCAGTCACCACATACCAGTATTTTGAAGAAAAAAAAAAGACCTACAGCTGACAATTATTCTCAAGGGCATGTCTCTATTTCTACATTCAATGCATTCTGCATAAATAAGTTAATTACAGTTTACTATTTTACCTAATTCACCTAATTAAGGCTAAATTATTCATAAGTTTTGCAACACTAACATACAGTTTGATAAATTAACTACAATTCAGACATGTCAACTAAGCTATTAGTGAAAGTTTAACTAATGAGTTACACTAATTACTTATATTTAGGCCTCTTAAAAAAGTACTTGTTTTCAGTCTCCCAACACAACTTTACCAATATAGGTAGTCCAATCAGTTCAACACATCAAAAAACTAAATACACATAATTTGTATGATAAGCAAAATTTTCAGATCACCCTAAAACATACTTTTCTGATAATAGTTAATACTTTTTTGAAATTTACATGATATTGCGATGTAAGTAATGTAATTGGCTTAACTTGCAACTAAATAAAAAGTGGATTAAAAGTTGCACCAATCTCTTTCAATTCTGCAATAAGATACTGCCTTATTAATGTCCTATCTTTTCTTCATGCATTGAAATACAGTGGGTGCACAGTAAACAAACTGTATAACAAGTTTGGCCTAAAATTACTCTATAAACATCTTCTCATAAACAAGAGGGTCATGATGGCCCTAGATCGCTCACCTGACTTATCAAACTCATCCAAACAATTACATAGACAAGCATTCTGACCAAGTCTCATGACAGGTGAGTCAAAAATGTGACCACTACAGTGTTAACAAGGATTAACCATATTTGAGCAGTGCGACCTAGTTTTTTACCCAGGTAACACATATTCAAACTTGACCTAGAAATCATCAAAACAAACTTTCAGACCAATTTCCAGGATACTTGGATCAAAACAGTAGCAACTAGAATGTTAACAAGATTTTTCTATTTTTAGCACATGCGATTTCGAACTCATCCAAGCAATTACCTAGACAAGCATCCTGACCAAGTTTGATGATAATTGAGTCGAAAATGTGACCACTAGAATGTTAACAAGGTTTTTCCATATTTGGGCGGTGTGACCTAGTTTTTCATCCAAGATGACCCATGTTCGATCTTGACTTAGAAATCATCAAAACAAACTTTCAGACCAATTAACAGAATATTTGGATCACAACAGTAGCCACTAGAGTGTTAACAAGATTTTTTCTATTTTTAGCTCCTGTGACCTAGTTTTTTCATCCGAGATGTCCATGTTTCGATTTATTCCCAGCAATGACCTAGACAAGTTTCCTGACCAAGTTTGATGACAATTGAGTCAAAATTGTGACCACTAGAGTGTTAACAAGGCTTTTCTTTTTTAGCTCCGGTGACCTACTTTTTCATCCGAGATGACCCATGTTCGAACTCATCCGAGCTATCACCTAGACAAGCATCTTGATCAAGTTTGATGATGATTGATGCAAAAATGTGACCGCTAGAGTGTTAACAAGGTTTTTCTATTTTTAGCTCCGGTGACATAGTTTTTCATTCGAGATGACCCATGTTCAAACTCATCCGAGCTATCACCTAGACAAACATCTTGACAAAGTTTGATGATGACTGATGCAAAAATATGAACGCTAGAGTGTTAACAATGTTTTTCTATTTTTAGCTCCGGTGACCTACTTTTTCATCCGAGATGACCCATGTTCGAACTCATCCAAGCTATCAACTAGATAAGCATCCTGACCAAGTTTGATGATGATTGATGCAAAAATATGACCGCTAGAGTGTTAACAAGGTTTTTCTATTAATAGCTCCGGTGACCTAGTTTTTCATCCAAGATGACCCATATTCGAACTCATCCGAGCTATTATCTAAACAAGCATCCTGACAAAGTTTGATGATGATTGGGTCAAAACTGTGACCACTAGAATGTTCACGAGGTTTTTCTATTTTTAGCTCCTGTGACCTAGTTTTTCATCAGAGATGACCCATGTTCGAACTCATCCAAGCAATTGACTAGACAAGCAATCTGACCAAGTTTGATGAAGATTGGTTCAAAAATGTGACCACTAGAGTGTTCACAAGGTTTTTCTATTTATAGCTCCTGTGACCTACTTTTTCATCCGAGATGACCCATGTTCGAACTCATCCGAGCTATCACCTAAACAAACATCCTGACCAAGTTTGATGATGATTGGGTCAAAAATGTGACCTCTAGAGTGTTCACAAGGTTTTTCTATTTTTAGCTCTTGTGACCTAGTTTTCATCCGAGATGACCCATGTTCGAACTCATCCGAGCTTTCAACTAGATAAGCATCCTGACCAAGTTTGATGATGATTGAGGCAAAAATGCGACCGCTAGAGTGTTCACAAGCAAATGTGGACGGACGGACGGACGACGGACATTCACCGATCCTAAAAGCTCACCCTGAGCAAGCTCAGGTGAGCTAAAAAGCAACAATCTGGTATTTTACTGTCCTACTAAAAGTTGTTAGGTAGCTGTACAGTTGTTATTTTTAGAATTCAACATATAAAATTATCTACAATGTACAGTAAATAGGTACATTCTTATACCAAAAGTAGGTTGTTTTTTTTACTTTTTATTTTTTGTTTTTGTAACTTTAAAAAAAAAACTTTTCCAATTATATACTATGTTCATTTCCAATTTGGTTTGATTTTTAAAATTGCTGCCTGATTATGGTCTGCAAAGTTCCCAATTCAGTCAGTAGTTATTTTAAAATTTTCCCTAACAATGATGAAATTAAAAACAAGAGGGCCATGATGGCCCTGGATCGCTCACCTGACACAACCGCATCCAAGCAATGTCTTAAACAAGCATCATGGCCAAGTTTGATGACAACTGAGTCAAACATGTGACCTCTAGTGTGTTATAAAGATTTTTCCATATTTGGGCAATGTGACCTAATTTTTGACCGGACACGACACATATTCAAACTTGACCTAGAAATCATCAAAACAACCTTCCTGACCAATTTCCAGGAAATTTGGATCAAAACTGCAGCCACTAGCGTGTTAAAATTTTTTTTCTATTTTTAGCTCCTGTGACCTAGTTTTTGACCGGACATGACCAATCTTAGCACTTGACCCAGAAATCATCAAAACAACCTTCCTGTCAAATTTCCAGAATATTTTAATCAAAACTGCAGCCACTAGAGTGTAAACAAGCTTTTTCTATTTTTAGCTCCTGTGACCTAGTTTTTGACCGGAGATGACCCATCTTCGAACTTCACCTAGATATCATCAAAACAACCTTCCTGACAAATTTCCAGAATATTTGGATGAAAACTGCAGCCACTAGAGTGTTAACAAGTTTTTTCTATTTTTACT